>NW_017306286.1:2289724-2321399 GCF_000935625.1 Nanorana parkeri | reverse complement strand
TTGGACAGCTTGGGCCATTGGTGCTTTGCCATCGGTCCAAGCCATCCACAGAGCTCACGCCTCTAAAACACAGAGTAGAGGCGGTGACAGCTCTGGCCTCACTATGTTAGGTTACACAAAGCAGTGGGGAAGCCCGCTGCTGTGTAACCTAACTACCTGTCAAAAGCCGGATGCAGCACTGCCTGTAATTAACAATTTTCCAGATGTTCACATGCATTCCATTCAACCCAAATAATTTTCACATGTTTTTTTAGGCAGGCAAATTCAGATCTGTTTGTGCAGTAAGAAGATAATTCCCATACTCCTTACCATCTTGTCTTGAACTGTATTGTAATGTCTTCCTTGTATTGTAAAGCACTGCACAAAACTGTTGGCGCTATATAAATCCTGTATAATAATAATATCTTAACTACTGGCTGTATCTTTAAAACTGATTTTACGCAAAGCAAGCCCGTGGATGTAGATTTTCACTGAGCTGAAAAGATTTTCTCACCCATACAACAGTTATTGCAAGTCTTTGTCACATCATCTGAAAAATGGCAGCCCCTAAAAGCATGGATAATCTTTTAGGATTGGGTTATTTAACAATGGAACATAGCCTGGATTGTGCTTACTAAGGCAAGAATGCTCATGGGTGGTGTTGGTAGGTGGTCGCTCAACAGCATGCAAGATACTTAATGCTCCAGTTTAAAATGCATAAATGTTAAGAGCCTCATTTTCAAAGCATCACTGGCAAACCTCTTGCTTGCTTGCCAGCACTTTGGTGATACATTATTTTATCCAGAGTAAGAGTCTTTATACACAAGAACAACTACTGAGCTATATTCAGTCTGAGCTGACTGGAAAACATGCACTGCCACAGAGGAACAAACAAATGCCATGAAGCACCTATTTGCTGGAAACACAGCCTTCATACCGAATAAACAAATATGCTTGCCCCAAATTCATATGATATCAAACAATGCATAGAAACAATAATTTTTTAATTAACACCTATGAATAAGACTTTTTTTTTTTAAACTGATCAACTGTTTAATAGTCAAAGGAAGAAAAAGTACATGTGTTGTTATATTAACCACATTTATCAGATTTATATGGTTTTTTTATGTTGTGTACTCTTGGCCTTCATAGACTTCGTCACAGAGTATATACTGAATATAAAATGTATGTGTAATGCTTCTGCTAATCCTCTTTTTTTTTTTTTAAATCAGTGGGCCACCACCATCCTGGATATAGAAAGGTCATTCCCTGTATTTATCCGAAAAGCATTTCGTTCTGGAGAGATGGTAACAGTTGGGAAGAATTCTGATGGCACACCAGATCGACGGTGGTGTTTCAGGTAACAGAAATGTTTTACTATAGCGCAGAAGTATGTTTCATTTTATTCACCTTGATGTGTCCTTGGAGGGGCAACATTTCAGGAACCAAAAAAACAGAGTGAAGGTAAGCTCATAGCTTTACATGAACAAAAAAAGAACATCTACAGGGCACTTACATTGCATGTCCATTTCTACCTGTTGGGACAGCGACCACAAATCAACACATGGATAAAAATCCAATCCCCAATAATTTTTTAGTAGGTGGGTGTAAAATGCTGTCTTAAAGGAGTGCTAGTAACAAATTAGGATTTCTAGGCCATCCACAGGACAGATGCTTGAGTGGCATGCTCTAGCCAGCTACCATGCCCACAGAACAGTGCTAGATGAATATGTGAGCACTAGTCAAGGTGGGTTTCCTGTTAGTCTGAGTTATGAAAGCCCAAGGTAAATCTGCCACAAATATGTATTTGGTGGCTTTTGGATAGTTTAATTTTGGAAAATATTTCTGTTCCGTTTCTATGCTGAAATATTGTTTCAGGCTTCTGGTCATTGTGGGAATGATCAGAAGCCTTTAGTGACATCTGATCCTGAAGTGTTGCAGGATCAACATGTAAGGATCAGTGTTACTAAAGTTATTATTGCTGTTCCTAAGTTTAGAGCAGCTTAATAATAACCAAAAATGAATTAATTAAATTATCAAGCAGTCATAGTGAGATACATTCACAATGACTTCTTGATATAATTAAAAATAAATAAAATAAAAGTGTAAAAAAAAAAAAATTATATATACAGTAAATAATGTTTTTTAATTAACCCCTTACAATGAAAATCTGCAGTTGAGCTGCAGATTGGTTTTTTTTTTCACCATAAGGGGTTAATTTTTTTAATTTAACCCCCTCATGACGGCAATGTTCACAGTATAACGCTGTCACTAAGTGTGACACTTGGTGACATTGTATGCCAGGTGGCCACTATTAGCTTTTAGAGAGAATTTTTTTTTTACCCTTTAGTTTTAGGCTGAGAAGTACAGAAAAATGTCTGAAATCCTAGGGATGGAAGTTTTTTCGAAATAGAGGACACATAAATAAATGTATTTCAATGCATTTTTTTAGCTGTGCTATTCTAAAACATAATAATCAAAACTGGGGAAAAAGTGTTTTCTCTAAAAAAATTAAAAATAAAATTCCTTCATTTTTCTATATTTTATTCATCCTAAATGAGGTATTAGGCACACACATGTGATATAAATACATAGCCCTATCTGTCCTCTAACAAACAATATCTAATATGTGTGGGTGCACTTAGTAAGAAAGTATATTATTGCCGTGAAAGAATCACACAGCAAACATGTGCTTCAGTCATTAACAAACAGAAATCAACAGGCAGTGCCACTTAAAAAAAACAACAAACTTTCACAAGCAGGAATTGCATGTTTTTTTTTATTATATACTATATTTATTGAACTGTACTAAACAGGGCTTTTTTTTTAGTTTTCAAAATTACTTTTGAATAATAGGAAGGAAAAATAAAACACAGTGATTTGCGGACATTGCATTTATGAACTACCTTTGTTGCTGGTAAATTATGCAGCCATCCTTCTTAAAACATAACATTGTCTCCTTAATTATACAGCAATTCCCAAGCAATTTTAACAGAAAAGGCTGTTCTAGTAAATAATTTGTTTCTGATTTGAGATGGCTTGCCTGTGCGTGATTTAACCTGGCGTGGTGTGTGTGTGTGTAGAATGTACGGTTCTTAATTCCCCAATGGTACAGAAGTACTGTAATGGAAAAAGAAACGCAACTGGATTAGTTATGAAGTCATTTTTAAATCTGCATGCAAATCCTTTGTGTGCTTTAATGTACTTTTAAAATGTGTTTCTTACTTTTATACCTGACTAGCCTTTAGCTTGGCTCCTGGCAGTTTTATTGCTCCGGAACTGGAAGGGTTATTATAGATAGGTTCTAGAAGACAACACTGGTGATCATTAGCGAGGGGTGCTGTGTTGGTTCCTGCTCTAAAACCACGTTCTAATTTGCATATTAATGAAGTCTCCAGCTATACCACAAGGCACAGCATGAATTAACAGATGGTATTTAAATCTTCAAGTAAATATGAGAGACAGGCAGTGACTGGCAATTATGGCAGTATTTAATGGAATATCTGTTATTGATTCATAATTAGACCTCATTAGACCCTTGTCTATTTTTGTGTAATTTTCACTTGTGATGAAAAGGCTCTCTCGGGTTGGCAGATGGTTAAACTCATTCACTACGCTAATATTGAGGCCTGAATAACCGTTTGACACTAAAACAGTCAACTTTTAAATTAAGCAGAAACTAAAAGTGCATACTATATTTACAGGAAATGTTTTACATAGCAGCACTGCACAAATATAATGCAAAGGAAAGCATATGGGTTTTGCACATTGCTGGCAGTAAAATAGAAGGCAGTACTGGGAGTTTTGATTCGGTCAGAAGGTTTGCTGGAAGGGAAGAAAAGATGCTAGCAACAAACTGTTGAATCTTCTTGAAATAATGTTTACGTAAAAAAATGAGTAGTAAAAACAAAACACTGGGATTGATTTATTAAGGGCCTGTTCACATGAGATCAGGTCCTGATCAGGTCCTGATCAGCAGACGTGGAGCTGCTGATGCATTGCGTTTTTGGCTGCGTTTTGGCCGTTTTGCTGGAGTGGGGCTGTTAGTATGTTAGCTGCAGCGCAGTGCGTTTTTGACGCGTTTGCGTATCCGTTCCGTTTCCGGACCTGACAAAATGTGACCTGCAGTATTTTTTCTGTCGTAAGCGGAACGGACTGCGCATGTGAGAACTGGAGCCCATAAAACACATAGGGATACATTGGGATGCATTTTGAGTGCAGCAGCGTACGGAGCCGGTCAGCACACAAAACGGACGTCCTGTGAACAGGCCCTAAAACTAGAGCAAAGAAAGCTACTGGGGTTGCCCTGATTATATGAGTGTGTAACTATAGGACAAACATTAAAATGTATTCTTAGGGGTAGGAAATGATCTTTGTAAAATGTTATAGAGTTTGCCAGCTTATTTTACATTTAAATTAATAGAATTAAATATACACCCAGCGTAGAGTTTAGTATGTTTTGATTTGTTTTATTGACTTAATTCGGCATGGTGAAACATTGCTCAGTAATACCACTAATAGCCTCTGATTACAAACTGCTAAGCAGTTCGACTTTCCTTTTTAAGAAGATCAAAATCTGCAGCCTTTCTGACATGGATTTGACTCCTTACAGGGTGGATGAAGTCAACTGGTCCCACTGGAATCAGAATCTTGGCATTATTAATGAAGATCCTGGAAAGTACGATACCTATCAGTATTATGGTTTTTCCCAAACTATGCGACAGCTCCGAAGAGGTAGGCCATAGAGTGAAAAGAGTATTACGTTAACATAAGCATATTTGTGTGTGTGTGTATCATATGGAGTATAATTATGATGCATTACGATGCAAAAATAAAGTCGATTCTTTACAGTAGGACCAACATTTTTGCGAGACATAGCTCACCTTCTTTAGGATAACAAATGCATAAACAAGCTCCTACATATAACCTGTAAATACATCATCCTAAGGTGGAGGGGGAAGATTTAGGGTTATATGTGCAGGGTTAGTTTGTATATGCAGCAGAAAAGTCTGTCCTACAATAAATAATTATTATTTTTGATTATCTTTATACTAGGATACTATACCCTAGGTTATTGGTTTTGATCAAACAATGTGTGTGTGTGTGTGTGTATATATATATATATGTGTGTGTGTGTGTGTGTGTGTGTGTGTGTGTGTGTGTATATCTATCTATATATATATATATATACAGTACATACAAGATGGTCTTAAAATTTGCTACTACTGTGAAATCTGTGTGGACCTTGAAGCAATCATCCATTAAACATGCTACAGACATAAATAATTTGTCCTTTTGTCGCCAAATCTTACTGTTAACAGTCAAATATTTGATGGATCATTTAGTCCTGCGATAAAAACATGTTATTTGCCATAGAACTAATCCATCAAGTATGCTGCCAGCATAAACTAATAAACCAACGACCTTGCAGAGTGCATGAGAGGGAATTCAGCTGGTCATTTGTGTGATATACATATATAATATAACATACTATGTGTGTGTGTGTGTGTGTGTGTGTGTGTGTGTGTGTATACAGTATATATACATACACTTTATATTGAAAAACCTTATTCCTACATTTGACAGTTTAGCCAAGGAGTATAGATATAGCAAGGCCACATATTATTACAATCCCATCAGATCTGTTGGCCTTTATTGTTGTGTAGAATTGTTTTTTGTTTTTCATAAGGATGTTTGATCTTTGTAGTATTTTTGTTCTAGTGTGATACCTATTCCTGAATATTTTCTTCAATCCTTCCCCCAGACCTGCACCTGAATAACACCTCCTAGAAAGTCAGTCAGACAGCTCCCACATCTTTAAAAAAAAGAAGCCAGTAGAATGATAAACATGGGGGATTCTGCAAATAAAGTCCATCTGCATTACATGCCATGTTCTAGTTGGCTTCAGTTTTACTTTACTTTTAAATTCAATTACTAAAAGAGCCGATTCTGAAACCGCAGAGAATATATTCAGTCATAGCACTAAGATTATCTCGCACTTTTAGATTTTATGGTCTTGCACCAATTTAAATTTAAATGATTTGATTGTCCAGGAAAGCACATCGTCATCGCCCCCCTCCGTATAGTCAGGTCCTGTGCCAAAATCATGTCCTTCACTGTTGCCTGTAGTGTTTTCTTCTCTATTCTATCTGCTGGATCTTGCCCCATAGGTCGGTATCTGGACTCTGGTAGCCTTGCGGTGATGCCTCTACTGGTTCTCTGGCTTGTGGATTTGAATGGTGACAGTAGAAGTATGTCCTTCACCTTGGGGATGTACCGAATGGATGTGCCTGGTTCAGGATGGACCAAGATGTTGGCCAGCGACAGCTAGTGACGCACTTCTGGGATGCCAGATACAGCAAGGTGGCCCTGCTTCTCTTGGCCAGTCTGTAGGGGATCTTCTGGTGGGAGGAGAAGGCTGAGGGCTGCAGCAGTGATTGGGGGCATTTGTAGGTGCGCCGCTTGGCCATGCTACGAGATAGCTCTGATCTCTCTGTGCAGAAGCAATGGAGGAAGGAAAAGCTGCTCACTCTAAGGAGACACATTCTTAAAACCTGTCTCCTTCTCACTGCCCAGGTCTTCACTGCCAGAGGCGAGGTTTCGTGTGTTGTGGCGCAATAAGAGGTGCACTTTTAATTATTTTTTCTCTGTGGTGTTGCAAAGGGCATTTTTTCCTCTCCTTTTAGACTAAGGCTGTGAATACACCAGTTAAGCCTAAGCTAAAGTGTGGTACATTATGAGATTGTCTCTATCTTTCGCTCCTTCAGATTAGTTATTTTGGTCTTCGGGCCCTCCACTTCAAAATGTGCCCCTCAGCCTGGTCATTTTAAATTCAGACATTTGAGACCTCTGAGGAACCTGGAGAGAGCAAAAGCCCTCATGGACCTTATCTCTCAGTTGGCTGAGGAGCAGGTCATTCTTTAAGTTCCAGGACCAGTATTTTCGGGGGTTTATATTCCTATTTCCTTGTTCAGAAACCTTAAGGGAAGCTTAGAAAGATTCTAATTTAAAGAAACAAAACACATTTTTCCTCTACGAGAAGTTCTGTGTGATCAATTTGCTGTTGCAGGAACCTTTCTTGGTGAGGTTGGATCTGCAGAAGTACCCAAAATGTGCTATTCATACTCGAAAAGGCTTACAACAATCGCAGTTCAGGGTGCTTTCTTTTGGTCTCTCGGAAGCTCTGTAGATTTTACAAAAACCTTGGCTGAGGTAATGGCTTACTTACGCCTGAAGAGGGTATCCCTCATCCCCTATTTGACAATCTTCTAATCATTTTTTAGAACATGGAAAACTTGGAAGCAGATTTCCATTTGGCTCCCCAGGATTTCCATGCTTTAGGTTTGAGGGTAAATCTGGAGAAATCGAACTTCCTCTCAGTCTGCAATCTTTTAAGTTACAAAATAGATGCAGTGCAACAAGAGACAGGACATGATTTAACAAATTTGTTTCCTCAGTGAAAAGAATTAGCACTTTTGTGGAAGTCTCTTGAAGGCAGATTATGCACACTCTTTGTGTAATAATGGCAGCTATTCCAGGTTGTTATGTAGGCCTAGCTCCATGCCAGAGGATTGCAGATTTTTTTTTTGCTAGTAAGGCACATTCATAGTTTCATAGTTACATAGTTACATAGTATTTGAGGTTGAATAAAGACACATGTCCATCAAGTCCAACCTATTGTGTGTGTGTGTGTGTGTGTATATAGATCCCTGAGTCATCTCGTTATTAGGAGTACTTGTACCCCTGTATATTACCGTTTCTCAGGAAATCGTCCAAAAGCTTCTTGAATGATTCCACACTATTAGCTGAAATCACTACTTGTGGCAACGAGTTCCAGACCCTAACCGCTCAAACTGAGAAGAACCCCCTCCGCCCCTTGTGTTTGAATTTTTTTTCTACCAGTTTCAGGTGGTGGCCTCTAGTCTTTGTTACGGAATTAATCATAAAGAGTTTGTTGCTAATGTCGCTATGACTATAGAACATTTTGTACATGAAAATCATGTCCCCCCTTAATCTCCTTAATTCCAGCGTGAACATATTTAAATTTAGTAACCGTGTCTCATAGCTCTTGTCCTCCATCCCTTTGATGAGTTTGGTCTCCCTTCGCTGGACTTTCTCCAGTTCAAGGACATCCCCTCTGTGTACCGGTGCCCAAAACTGCACCGCATACTCCAGGTGAGGCCGAACCAGTGATGTGTAAAGTGGCAAAATTATAGACTTATCCCTGCAAAACATTCCCTTCTTGATGCAGGACAGGACTCTACTAGCTTTGCTTACCGCAACCTGGCATTGTAATCTATTATTGAGTTTATGGTCTACAGTGACCCCCAAATCTTTCTCCATTTCAGACTTCCCTAGCGGCATACCCATTATTGTATAACCCATTTGCTTGTTTTTTATCCCAAAGTGCATAACTTTGCATTTATCAACATTAAACCTCATCTGCCATAAAGTTGCCCACTCCCCTATTCTATCCAGGTCCTCTTGTAATGTAATTCGCTGGACAAAGCAATGTTCTTACTGGAAGGGGATTTTCAGGGTCTCTCTTAATGGGAGAAACCATGGAATCTCAGAGAAGGTCGTGTCTGGATGCAGAATTTCTATCGATGCCAGCGCTTGGGGATGGGGGCCCATTCAGACATGCTGCAGGCACAGAACGTGTGGGGAGCAGATTTGGTCAATCACTCTTCCAACTACAGAGAATTGCTGCCCATAGGGAAGGCCTTTGTCGCCTTCAAGGAAAGGAGATAACTGGAAGGGAAGTCTTAATTTATTTAGACAATGCTATGACTTTAGGATACATCAACAGGCAGGGTGGAACAAGGTCAGCCAGTCATCGTCTCCCTGGCATATATTAAGCAGCAAGTGAAAATTCTGTCCCTGAAGTTGATATATTGGAAGCAGAAAAAAAGGGCAAGCACAAGGATTTCAGCGACTTCGACAAGGGCCAAATTGTGGTGGCTAGACAGCTGGGTCCGGGGCAACTCCTAAACTGCAGCCCATGTGGGATGTTCCTAGTGTGCAGTAGTCAGGACCTACCGAAAGTGGTGCAAGGAAGGAAATCCAGTGAACCGGCAACAGGGTCATGGGCGGCCAAAGCTTATTGATGCACATGGGGAGAGAAGGCTTGCCTGTGTATTCCTATCAAATATAAGTGCTACTGTATATCAAATTGGCTTATCTGGGGAAGAGAGTGCATCCTGGTGCCATATGGGAATAAGGCAAGACAGCAGAGGGAGGATGCTTTGGGCAATGTTCTGCTGGAAAACCTTGTGTCCTGGCATTCATGTGGATGTTACTTTGACACATACCACCTACCTAAACATTGTTGCTCAGTTAATGGAAACAGTATTCCATGATGGCAGTGGCCACTTTCAGCAGGAGAATGCGCCCTGCCACACTGCAAAATGTTTCAAGAATGGTTTGAGGAAAGACGAGACCGCCTTGTAACTTATAGGACTTAAAGGATCTGCTACTGATGGCTTGGTGCCAGATATCACAGCAAACCTTCTGAGGTCTAGTGGAGTCCATGTCTCAATGGGTCAGGGCTGTTTTGGTGGCAAAAGGCAATACTTAATATGAGGCGGGTGGTCAGAATGTTATGGCTCATCGGTGTATGTCTGTCTTCAAGGACAAAGTTTCATTGGTGGTTTCAAAAGTGATGTGCTGGCTACCACAAACCTTTTTTTTCCATCCTATAAATTTAGAAGAATACAGAAATTTCAGATTCATAATAATATAGGATATGTATTAGATACATTGTTTAGAAATAAATATTTGTGTAGTTGAATACAAAAACAATTTACTTTAAAGACAATTTTTAAGGTATAACTTCACCCCCTTGGACTTCTCCAACATGGTGTCTGAGTTCCGTCTAATCTGGTGGGAGGTTGTGTCACTAGGAACAGTTGAGATGCGCAGAATGATGATTCAGTACCCAAGTAAGGTGGCCACACATGTTCAGTAGTACTGACGCCACTCCCATGCTTCCACAAGGCTTTCATCAATATAGCGACGAGATCCTGTGCATACAAGGAATTTTGTTGCCATATTTGTTACCTTGATGGAGTGGCTGAATGAGAGAAATTCTAAGTGTGTAACCAGTAAGCCTCTGAACTACAGAAAACCTCCCATTTGAGGCCTGGTTCACATCTAAGTGTTTTTGAGCAGTTGGAAAAGCGCTTTTAAATGCCCAACACAAGAAATCCCATGATGTTCAATGACCGAGCAAAACGCCAGCAGCAAACCTCCAAACACAGAAAAATTAGCTTTTTTTGCAGTTTCAGGCTTGCTCCCCCCCCCAGCCTTGAAAGGAAACGCCAGGAGACGCGCGGCAGAAGCATGTTACAAATTTTCCGTGCGCATTTTTACGTGTTGTCAATTGACCACAATGTTTCTTGAGCTGCCAGTCAATAAACTTCACATGCAGAAAAAATTTGCCAAATGCGCATAATTGTGCAAAAACTATGCCGCCTAGGTGCGAACCAGGCCTTATGGTGATGAGGAGAGGGGAGGTGTTCTGTATTTTAAAGGTGAAATGGGCTGATAAAATTTTTTCAATTTCAGAGCAGAAAAGGCAGATTGCATAGGACATTACAAACTCACTGGGTGTCTTTCAGAATCAATGTTTTTTTACTGCCCTTATCAAGCAGATGTAGCAAAATGCTTTCAACAGTATATTTAATATATAAATATAGACCAAAGTGGTGCAAATAAGAGAAGTTTAATGTTATTGTTCACATACAATTGCTTTTATGTCTCCATTTTCTGTCCTAATATTCTCCTATTATTCTTCTTTATTCTCTATCTCTGACACTCATTTTTCTAGAAATACGATCAAATAAGAGAAACTTACCAGTTTGTAAATAACAAGATGCTACATCATCCACACCGTGTCTTGTGTCAGAGTGTCCTAATAAAATCAAATTGTTAACGTTTTCAATCGTCGATTTTAATCGACTAAATCGATTAACTGTTGCAGCTCTAGTTCCCTTTCACCTAATGAGTGATGAAAAATTAAGTCTATTCTGGTGCCTGGCAGTTATAACCCTGACCAAATCTGAAAACTCTTATGTGAATCTAGATATCTGGCTGTGTATAACCAAAATCATAGATTGTATATTTTGCTCCCATTAAGCTAATGTTAATGTGTGTAATTTTTTGCAGATCGTTGGTCTGTTGTGGTACCTCGAGTGGTAGAACTAAACAAGGCACCTCACCATCCTGATGATGTTGTAGTTCCCCTGGAACATATCCACCATAGCAACTCCAACTACCAAAGACAAAATTACCCCCAGAACTGGAAGAAAGAGGATAGCCAAATCTAATGGGGACCCTCGAAACCCCTTCATGACCGCAGACACCTACACCATATTATAAACAAAGAGGTCTATTCATCTAAGCTGCTAACCAGTGTCTGGGACATTGCATATTTGCACAATTGATTGTTTTTATAATGGCTGAATCAGCTAACCAGGTCCTGAAAGTGAACATAAACCATGGTTTTTATGATTTTTTAAGATGTTTTTTATAAACTGTAAAAACATGTTTTCAATTTTAGACGGTTATGATGATTTCAATTAAGCCAAATTATGCTGTACAGGGCAAGACCTACTGCCTGTGCAGCCCCACAAAGGCGTCGCAAGATTCTAGAGCCCATTGCTTCCTGGAAGAAATGTTTTGGAATGTTTATATTGGCAGCTGATGTTCTAAATAGGTCTTATAAGAGCCAACTGTGATTTCTGTAGGGCCCCTCAATCCTTCTCCATTATTAATAATATTTTTTCATTATTGTTCATATATTATTATTTCAGATCTGATATATTCCACAGTCCATTTTATAGAAACTTTTGATAGCAGTCCCTGATCCAGTGGCGTTTATGATCTGAAGTTCCTCCCGCTGAAGGGTACTAGTCTATAAACATGATGGCAGTCACATGATTGTGCCGAAAACACTCTCATGAACACTGTTTGCGCAATGTGCGTTTGTACCCACTGCCAGACACCCCCAGACAAGAGATCTCAGTTCTAATAGCATTTGTTTCTATAGTAACAATCTATACCAGTCGCCCTTAAAAAGTAAGTGCCATGAGCATCGGGTGGCTTGCTCCTTCTTTCTCTCCATACTACCAACACACGTTAAGCAGAGACGCCAGAGGATGAGGCATCCTGATGCTGGTTAGATCTTGCCTGCACACATGATTGTCCTGCCTGTTGGTTGCCTTATACAAATCCCTAGGATGGAGGACAACTAACCTAGGCTGTGGGGGACACAGGGAACCTCCATGCAGAAGACATCTTTATTTCATCTTTTACGTTATGTAACCTTATGTAGTCATATCACCTGATATCCTAGATCAAGGGAAGGCCATCTCGGGGCCTGTTTAAACGTGTCTGTTTTCCTGCACTAAATTGTATATCAAGTGGAAATCCCATTTGATTCTTATGTGGCACACACATCCAATGCTCTGCGCGATTTTAGTATGTTTTTAAAATATAGGACATGCTGCTTTTTTGTGTGCATATACCTGCATTTGCCAGGGCCGTTGACATACATGGTAGTCATTTCCTATTAAAAGATTTATAGTTATAATGTCAGGGTGAAGAGGGAGTTAACTGGAGAGGGATGCATAGGAGTCGGGATGAAGTGCATCTGTCCTTTTTAATTGTTAAACATTGGGGCTTGTAAAGAGATCAGACCTGAATACTTGATTTGGGTATGTTGGTGCTGAGACAATCACAAAGTAATACCAGTGATGCTACTGGTAGGCACAGCTAGTGACAGTGAGGTAGTTGTGGCAGAAGGCACAGGGAACTAAGTTTGCTTTGCAAAGCAAAGACCATATGTGGTGCAAGAGAAATGAGCGTCAAAGTGGGCTCCAAACTTTGGACAGTGGCCATCTACAATCGGTGCCTGCCACTGGTACAGCAATGCCTTAGCAAGTATTCTATATTTTATATATTGTTTTTTTTTTAATTTTATTTGGAGTTTATTTTAAAGTTTTGAATATTTTATGTATCGAGCAACAGAGACCAAAATAAATCACAAATGAAAGCCTGATGCTCTTTGTAGTATATAGATGCTTATTTTTGCTGGAACGTAGAATTACATTTATTTGGCAATCCTTTCCTCTATCCTTTCCTCTATGTTGCTATGAATTGAATGTTGCATGACTTCCATTTTATTCAGTTATGGAAAATTAAATAGAACTGTCCTCCTAAATGTCAGAGACCTCATCTCTTCCATGCCTGGGTTTCACTAAAACCCATGTAAAAGTGCTCTGTCAGTTTTTATGGAGCTGAAACTTTCCAAACTGTAAAAAAAAAAATACCAATGTGGTGTTCATAAAAGGCGTTTCCAAATTTGATTATATAAAATCAAAGGAAGGAGCTGGGTATTACAAAATAAGATAACACTTTTTATAAATCCATCACTCTCTTATCTAGTTGGAAGTGACACGATAGACCAGATGAAAATCCCACACTGTCCTCCTTGCTGAACACATAACAATATAACTATGATAAAAATAGGAAACGGCAGCCAAATACTGTGCCCTGTATTGTTCATTCGAGTTAAAGCTGTGCTCCAGGTAGGTATAAAAGACAACAATAATGCAGCTGGGTATTCTATAATTATTCATACAATGTGTTGGTTTTTTTAAAATGCAACTAGTGTAAGTACCTGACTTTGACTTGGTATAAGCGTCTTGCAATCCTCTATACAGCATCACACAGACTGGTAGAGTGAGGAGCAGCACTGACAGCCAATTTAGGTGTGCTGCATGTAAGTATGTTGACAGACAACGTGTGTGTTGGATTAGAGGGAGCAGAGTAAGTAGAAGGATGAATTCATCTGTCTGATGGTGCCCACCGCCACAATATAACTTCAAGGAGGGCTTAGAGACATCTGACTTGTGAGCAACAGTGGAGCTTTCACCAGCACAGTAGTTCTAAACAATCAGTATTCTCATGGGCTGACTAGTACCGCCCATGTAATGGTAAAAAAAAAAAAAGAGCTTTTATACTAGAAAAAAACACCTATTTTTTTTAACACAATATGAAGCTGATCCACCTGTAGAATAAGAAGTTTGTTTTACAATGTCCACCATGGGCTCAATCTTATTTTCATCCCACTTACATGGAAATTTACTTGATAGACCATGACTTAATTGACAGTATTACAGCCATACCAGCAGATATGGACACTAAGGAGTATAAACCCATATAAAGGTTGGTGAGTAAGCGGGTAAAGTTAGCCCACATAGTAGCTATGCATCTCTGCAGATAGTAACCCCATTGAATGGAACAGAATAGCTGTGTGCAAACTAGGGATGCCCTGATAATAGTATCAGTATCGGTGCTTATACCGAGTACTTGTCCAAATGCTCTGATACACTGATACTGGAACTTCTGGTCAGAGGGAGATTCCCTCTAACTGGCAGGGCCGCGAGGGAGCATGGAGCGGACTTCCCGGCCAATCATGAAGTCAGGCGGTGGGTGGCTTTGTTTGTGGGTGGGTGTGGGTGGCTCTGTTGGCACAACAAACTTTTTAGTTACAAAATCTAAGGAACCTGGTGGAAAATTGTCAGACAACAGTGACTGCTTTTAATCAGCTGCAGTCACTGTTGATTTATTCTGACAGAGGTGGGTGCTGGCTGAGTTAAGTATCCGTCAGGTGGAGATACAATATTCCCATCCACACTGTTTAACATGGATGGGGGAATTGAGTGATTTTTCTTATTGAATCTGCTGGGATAAACAAGAGAAATCTAGTTGTGTATATACTGTATATATAGCCATCTCTTTTTACAGGCTGGCATTATTTACAAATGACCCTGAGGCGACAGGGTCACAAGTAAGCTAGACATGTAGACACTATTGTCATGAGACGGTGACAGCATTGACTGGCACATTGATAATGAAGATTGTACCTGCTCTGTTCTGAGCTTCTGGAATGGAAGGTGTTAAGCCGTCTGTGTTATGGGGAAGTAGCTTCCAGACTCCCTGTCTCATGTAATCTGCTCAGCATGATCCTGAGTGAAGTTTACAGAAGCAGTTTAAACTACTGTAGATCTGACAACTCTTTTCTCATGGCTTATATCGTTTCGTGGCTCAAGGACCAGCTGCCTATAGGCAGAACAGGTCAAACATTCAAGGGCAAAGAATACCTAGCTTGTCTTTTAACTACTTGAATCATAGTGCTACAACAGACAAGCAAAATATTTTACTTTTTATGTACATATTTCAAAGGAAGTTGTGTCAAATCCTAATAGACAAGTGATTTTTGTTTTTTTACTTTAATGAAGATATAAATTTTATTAACACTTGAGTCTTGTGTCAAGTGACATCACATCCCTTAACAAATCAGTAATTACATAACTACTGTACACAAGTGTAGATATATCACAGGAATGACATCACTACACTCTAAACATAAGTTATGATAGAAAGATAATTTTATTGAGAAAAAATAAAAGTACATTGGTAAGTTCTCTTGGTTTACATCCAGAACAGAACATTCCAGACAACAAAAATCAAAACCAATGTGGTAAAGCAGGAGTATCAAAGCATTTTAGTAGTATGCCATTCAGATAACAATAACCTGACGTTTCCTTAAATAAAGTGGCGGCAATATATAACCAAAATCAAGTATCTATGTACCCCAAGTCAGGGGTCAAAATAAGAAAAGTAAAAGTGTAGTAAACCTCGTACACATGAAAAGGAAAAAGAAGAAAAGTAAGAAGAAAAGCTAAGAGTGGAATAGCAGAGAGGAATAGGCAGGGAATAGAAAGGCCAAATGAGAAGGTTTTCCATTATCTCATGCATAATATATATAAATAGGCATACCTGAAGAGACCACCTTCAGAGAGACAAAAGTGGTAGAGCTGGTCTGGAAATAGGGGTTCATAAACTGAAAATAAAAGCAGAGTCCAGAGTCCCAAATGGATCTGAACCACTCTTCTGCATTGTGGGAGGAGGAAGTCCATACATATTTATTTAAACACATTTAAAAAAATGTCTTTACAGAGAACACAGATAACACTAAAATATTTGTAAGAATACAACAGCAAGCGTATGCAACATCAAATATCTAACTCCAACCTAGAAATTAGATTGTACATTAAGAGAAATGTTTAAACAAATGGATACAAATCCAAACCAAAGAATCAGCAGGAGCGTATGCCTGCACTTTCAACAACCAGAGAAATTTCAAATGCAGAGAGAGGCAGATCCCCTCAGGGGGTCATACCAAGGGAAAAAGAACGGGGGGAAAAAGTAAAGAGTCCCAGAAGACAGTGGGGGACTTATGGGAAGGAAAAGCCCAAAGTCCACAAATGGAGAAGAGATGAGAAAGGGTAGAAAATAACAAAATAAGAGGGAAGGGAATATAGTCTGTCCCCTATGGAAAAAGGAGGGGATCCCATTCCCCCAGATGACCCAGGCAAGCTGAAGTCCAGAAAGGCACGAATCATATTGATAACACACTATTCAACAGGGGCAATGGTTTGGGATCAGGTCAGGTTGTCTTAGCCTATAAATATTGATCAGTAGTCCTGAAGAACCGCCAGGGAGTCCATGTGGATCTGAACTTCTCCTCACTGCTCTTCAAGGAAGCTGTGAGGTCTTCCATGGTATAAATATCATTAATCTAGGCAAACCACATTTGGGTAGTGGGAGGCTGAGGCTGTTTTATATAATAATGGAATACAAGCCTCTGCTGCATTGATCAGGTATAATGTGAGGGAAGATTTATACTTGGAGATGGGCCGGTTGGTCATCTGCAAAAGACATGCAGCCAGGTTATGCCTTGAATCCACCTTGGTCAACTGAGTGATTACCATATTAACTGGATTACTAGTATGTTAATAGATTTAACAATGTACTGAAAGCAGTATGCCATTAAACTGCAGGAAAGCCTAAAACATTTCAGATATCAGTTAAAGGAAAATACAAATTGTAACTTAACAGGTTACATAGGATATAAAAACATACCAGTCTGAGTTTTTATTAAAGTAGAACTAAAGCCCAATTTTTTGGCAGGTTATTATTAATATCCCCATTAGGGAGATTCATCCTCTGTATTATCTGTATTGTCCTCTGACCCTTGTGACTATGGGAGGGGGAAGTGAAAGGAAATATCCCCAATGGGGCACAGAGGGCAAAAAAATAGGGTTTTTAACCCTCCCTTCTCTTTCCAAAATTGAAAGAAAAAGGTTTTGACTTTAGTATCACTTTAGGATAGAGCTAGAGTCATGCTAGAATCAGTAGACAATGCATATTGGCTTGGCTTTAAATTTTTGGTTTGAGAGCTTCAGCAGTACCTGAACGCTGAATGTAGCTTAACCTAACATAGCCTAAGCTGCTTTCTATGTTAAATGCTGGTCAGGATTTTTTGCTGCTGGGTGAAACCACACAGTGGTTAGTTTGTTGTCCTATTGGCAGGCTTTTGTCTAATGCTAGTGTAGTGCTATACCCTGAAGGAGCCGCCAGAATAACCCGGGTCATCCCTAACCTGGCTATCCCAATAGCACACACCACCCTCTGCGGCCACCAACAAAGCAAAGTCCAGACTGAAGATAAATGCTGAGAGACTTTATTGCTGAAATTCAGGGAGAGAGGATTAGGGTCAGAACCATCCAGGCTGATGTAGACTCCTTCATCGGTAGAACACAGTAACTGCTGCCATCAAAGACTAGGACCTTTATGCCAGACACGGCAATCTGTGTGAAGAGCACCTGGCAAAGCAGTACTTAAATCAGAAGTCATCAGTCATGTTCATCCTCAGTTTCAGTAGTAGTGAGACCCCCAGTCTCAGGCCACAGTACATGCGCATGGCTGGTCCCCAGGCTAAAGGCCTAGCCCAAATCAGACAGTCCACAGCAGCCTCCCCCCAGGCAAGGCCGGGGGAGTAAGAGAAAGCTCACATGGTCCACCCCAAGTATTTATCTCCTCTCCCCGCATGCACCACTGGCCATCAACCTCCTAGTGATTGGCTAGGGTGACATAGATACTCACTCACTGTTATTGGTTGCCCTGCTGTGGCCAGGGTACACCCAGCGGCAGGCAGATGCAAGCGATAACAGATTGATTAGGGAAAAACAAATGAGCATACACTATAGATCAGCATCAGACTGAATACAATCTGACAATACTAAATGTACTAAGCACTTCTGCTTACAGGGTGCTACACTAGTCATATGTATATTGATTTATTATGTTTTGCTCAATCCGTTCATCTTGTTCATGTTTGAAGTGAATGTTCCATGCAACACAAAATGTAAATCCACCTGCACCAATCTGATGACTTTCAATGTCACATTTTTACTGGAATAATAAACACAAATACAATGTAATCTTATTAAAATCAATCAAATCTACATAATTTCTATGGTCGTCTTAAAAACATTCACAATTTTCCAGTCCATTTGGATCACTTTTTTCACTTGATCCCTCAAAATTAGATGAAAAGGATTTAGACTTGCCATGCCATTTCATGTGGCTCTCGCACCGCTCCTGCAGCTTTAATTTTTTACAACGAACCTGGAACTGTAAACAGGCGCCGGGCTTCACAGGAAGGCTGCTGAGGTCCCCAGCAAGGTCCTGTCAGCCTTCCTGTGAATCTTGATGCCTGTTTAAAGCGCTGGCCAAAAATCTCCTCCTTCCTGTGGATCCATGCTGCCCGCACGCGTGAAGACCAACCAAGTCCCCTGGTGAGACCGCACCGCACAGCCCAGCACAAGACCCCACACAACTACCTGAGAGTCTGCACAGCCCACCATAATACCTGCACAACCCACCATAGACCCCCGCATAGCCCACCTGAGAGTCTGCACAGCCCACCATAATACCTGCACAACCCACCATAGACCCCCGCATAGCCCACCTGAGAGTCTGCACAGCCCACCATAATACCTGCACAACCCACCATAGACCCCCGCATAGCCCACCTGAGAGTCTGCACAGCCCACCATAATACCTGCACAACCCACCATAGACCCCCGCATAGCCCACCTGAGAGTCTGCACAGCCCACCAGAGAACCTGCACAGCCCACCATAGACACCACACAACCACCTGAGAGTCCACTCAGCCCACCATAGACCCTGCATAACCCACCCGAGAGTCCACACAGCCCACCATAGAGCCTGCACAGCCACCTGAGAGTCTGCACTATCATACTAATTGCCATTATTTTTCCTAGACTTTTAATTCATAAGATCTAGTTATGAAGTTATTACTAAAACCAGTAATAATCAAATGCAGAGGCAATTATTTAATATGATAAAGAGTAGAAACATTTATATAGTCTTACAGATACAACCGACCCTCTGAGGGCATCCATAATGCTGATGCGGCCCACGATGAAAAGTCACTTTGCTTATAACCTTTGACCTAAATTTCTCCTTTGAGGTCTTGAGGTTCCAGGTATGAAATAAAACCATACCGTATTGTTGTAGGGCAATACGTATTGTATTTTATACATGGTCATCTCTGCTACAGCTATATTCTTAGTACCAAGAATGGATCACATAATGATTGCGGGATTGTCTACGTTGGGACTCCTGACTTCTGTTTTTTATTATATTGACATTTCCTGGGTTTTAGCTCAATTGGATTTTCTGTTTCCTATTCACCAGTACCAAACATTCCTGTTATATATAGTGCACATAATGGAAGAAATCTATACAACAACAGATGTGATTGCGAAGGTTACCTCTGAACCTTGCATTTACTGCAGGAAATTTTCTAAGTGAATCACCCATTGATTGAAAAGGAGCTTCACATCTTGTAGAAAGGAGCAGTCTATGAAATCAGCTGCTGGCGTATGTCCCAGTGCATTTTTGCTAATTACAGAAAGAAAAATGATTAACATTACAACAAATGGTAACTATATATGCCCTTAGTGGCTGACTGTAAATAAACCTATTCGACTACCTTCCAACCAATCCAACCAGTAATCTCTATCTTCACATGCCTGTTTTCAAAAGTAGTAAGCGGGTTGATTTAAATTGTTGTTAATGACTTTTGCTCAGCCCAGATTAGGGCCGCTTCAATACTAAGATCTCATTAGCAGGCCTCTCTATCAAGATTTATTAGGGAAGCAGAACAATAAATAAGGAGACAGTCAGAGAGCTCAATGTTGGCAATTGTGAGTGTTTAAAATTATGTGCATTTATTAATGCATCCATTCATACTGTATAATTCAGGTTCTCGGTTAAGAAGTTGAGAAAAAACATTTTTCTTTTTACAACAATGGACCTCTTGTCATCCGCCGACACCAGGCGACTAAGGTACAGACTCCTTTCCAGGCTGCGTTGCTATGGTCCGATGGTGAACCTAGGGCATATTATTTTCTACTCCTTTTTTAAACTAGGCCTGTGTCAAATGAAAAATAGCAATATAGTAGGGTGGAAAGGAGATTATCTTTTACAATGTGCTTTTCAGTATTTTAGAAACAAAACAACGCTACGCGACATTTAAGAGTGACATCACTGGAGATGATTTATCAGATGTGGATAAGTCCTTAGCAACCGGTGACCTTGCATTTTATCTTAGGGGCCATCCAGACTATTGCATTGTGGTAACAACCATTAAATGCAGTTCATGCAGTCCCATTCCTTTTAAATGGCACCCCATTACACTGGGTAGCTCACCCCAATACATGTATGCGAACCATCTGTGCATTGTGGTGTGCTGCATTTCCTTTTAATTATGGTGCATTGGTAGGTCATTTAAAACAACACAATGCACAAAATACTACAAGTTAACATGCGTGCATTAACACACCACGGTTTAAAAGTCAAAGTTCTGCTTTAGTGCAGACCCTACAAGATGCCGCTAGTTTGTTAGCCAGAAAAGCCCCTCTTTGTATAAGTTTTAGTTTAGTTTTATAAGTTTGAAAAGGAGTGCAGATTCTCTTTTTTTTTTAGAGGTTTACACAACACAGAAGGCAGAATAAAGGTGGCTACTTTAACTGTGGCACATACCTAAGGCCTAGTTCACATGGCCAACCAAGGGACAGGAAAAACAGGCAGTTGTCATTTTTACTGCTCCCTCACCACCCGCTGACAAGTAAGCACTGCAGCCACACTGTGCTTTGCTTTAAAGCTTGGCAGAAATTAGACAGTATGTTGCCTTCGCTAGACGTTGCCACTTTTGTTAATGGGAACATGACACAACCATGTGGCAAGCATGTAGCACGTGGTTGTTAGGCAATCCCATTCATATCAGTGGTAGTAGTTCCATTTAAAATCCCCTTGGGAATAAAAAAA
The DNA here is from genome assembly GCF_000935625.1 of Nanorana parkeri. Lineage (NCBI taxonomy): Eukaryota > Metazoa > Chordata > Amphibia > Anura > Dicroglossidae > Nanorana > Nanorana parkeri. The sequence continues at coordinate 2,300,149 of NW_017306286.1, read as the reverse complement.
ACAGGCCTTCAGGAGGTGGCTATATCACCTACTGAAAACATGGAAGCTGCTGCTCTATTGCCCCCTGTAAAGCCATCCAGCACAGATTGATTTTCAGAGGGTGATAAAGTCCCTTATTCACAGGAACAAGCCCTAAGAGGGGATTTTCTGAAAGTGCCATCTTTAGGCTGAAATTGCGGTGCATGCCTGGTTTTGCTCCTCCCTGCTGGGTGCTGCTCTGTGTCCCCTCTGATACAGGGCAGCGTCCAGCGGGGAGGAGAGCAACTGTCAGAGGAAGCCGAGTGGTGTGGAGGAGGACAGCGATGTGAGCGACCGGCGTGTCACAAGAGGCCAAGCTCTCCTCCCCACTGTGGCAGATCAGGAGAGTGCCAGTGTGGGGCTGGAGACAGTTGTCACAGGAAGCTGGGCCGGCGGTGCGGGGGAGGAGTCAGCTGTCAGAGGAGATCGAGCTCTCCTCCCCACACTGCTCGATCGGCCTCCTGCAAGTCCGGATGGATGGAGAGCAAGAACAAGCAGCTACAAGCCAAGGACGTGCAGTGGAGTCCATTCTAAGTGAAGCATTTCCCCTTGCCCACCCCCACCTTGACCCCAGTCTATTGCCACCCTGCCCACCAACACCGAGCTATGTGTGAAGGAGGGAGAGAGAAGGGAGGAGACAGGGAGGATTCTCCCTGTCCCTCACTTGCTCGGTACTGGTGAGGCATCGAGATCAATGTCCTCAGTGTTTTTTTTTCTTTTTTTGATTGGACAGCTTGGACCAATGGTGCTTTACCGCTATGACGTCATCGCGCACGCGCGTGGAGACGTCACGCGCATGTGCAGTGACGTCTCGGCGGGGTGACACTCGGTTACCGCTCCGGGTGTCACCCAGCCTGGGGACGCCCCTACACAGAGCTCAAGCCTCTAACACAGAGTAGAGGCTGGGACAGCTCTGGCCTCACTATGCTAGGCTACACAAGCAGTGGGGAAGCCTGCTGCTGTGTAACCTAACTACCTGTCAAAAGCCGGATGCAGCGCCACCTGTAATTAACTGGCAGCGCTCTGTCCATGACAGGTTACACGGCGGGGGGAATTTCCCTGCTGTGTAACCTGTTACATGCCGCTCTGAATGAAGACAAAGCTGTCAGCTTCAGACTTTAAGCTGACAGCTTCTTCCTTCATCATTATAGGTGACGCTCTGCCTCACCTGCCTCCCCTGACAGCACGTCCCTGGTACAAGCACTCAGTAATCAGTGAACACTAACTGCTTGTAAATAATTGAGGACAGAGTATGTTTACTGTGTCCTCAATTATGAATAAATGGGAGTGATCTACATAATTTCCTCTACATTCATGATTGTTGACATGGTAATTATACAATCTCCACAAGTTATGAATGGACAGGAACACTCAGTATAGAGGATTCCTGTTTGTTTATAACAAGGGCTGAAGGGGCTGTATTCTCAATCTCTTTTTCTATTTTAAAAGGGAAATATCCGGAGTCTGTTTAGACCCCTAATATTTCCCCAAAGCCCCCACAACAGTAAAACAAAATATATATATATATTTAATAAAAATAAATAATAAAAATAAAATATAAAAAAAATTAAAAAGTTTATTAAAAATACATTGAATATTTGAAAAAAATGCCCTGACATTTTTTAAATTTTCGGTTTGGTTTCGGCTTTAAACATTTCTTTACTAGCATAAAAATATGCCTATAAAAATAAGAGAAAAAAACCCAACATGTCTGTGCCTGAAAAACATCATCTGTATTATTCCTGAACAGTATTATAGTGTCCCAGTACCTCCTTCACCTTCTCAGTAGAGTCCCCTATCTCCGCCTCAGTGGTGTAGTGTCCATGAAAATATCACTCTCTATATTCCTGCCTCAGTAGTGTATGGCCCCTGAAAATATCCCTCATTACATCCCTGCTTCAGTAGTGGAATGTCCCTAAAAATATCACTCTCTACACCCCTGCGTCAGTAGTGTAGGGCCCTTAAAAATATCACTCTCTACACCCCTGCCTCAGTAGTGTAGGGCCCCTGAAAATATCACTCTCTACACCCCTGCCTCAGTAGTGCAGGGCCCTTAAAAATATCACTCTCTACACCCCTGCCTCAGTAGTGTAGGGCCCCTGAAAATATCACTCTCTACACCCCTGCCTCAGTAGTGTAGGGCCCTTGAAAATATCACTCTCTACACCCCTGCCTCAGTAGTGTAGGGCCCCTGAAAATATCACTCTCTTCATCCCTGATTCAGTAGTTTAGTATCCCTAGAAATATCAGTCTCTCTATTCATGACACAGTAGTGTAGGTCCCCTACAAATATCACTCTCTACACCCATGCCTCAGTAGTGTAGGGCCCTTGAAAATATCCCTCTCTACACCCCTTCCTCGTTAGTGTAGGGCCCTTGTAAATATCACTCTCTACACCCCTGCCTCAGTAGTGGAATGTCCATAAAAACATAATTCTCAACACCCCTGCCCCAGTAGTGGAATGTCCCTAAAAGTGTCACTCACTACACCCCTGTCTCAGTAGTGTAGGACCCCTGAAAATATCACTCTCTCCATCCATGATTCAGTAGTTTTGTATCCCCTACTAGTCACCATCCCCTATTTGTCTTTATAACAGTGTCTCTGGTAATGTACAGGAGTCCCCATCAAGGGTCTCGTACAGTAGCCCATGTGTATCTGGACCCTTGTCCCCATTTCAGCAACGTAGGACAGTCATTTCTACAACCATAAATGTAGCAATTCTCCCACCTCAGCAGTTCTAGTAAGTCTGTAAAATATCAATTTCCCCTTCCTTGGCTCATCAATGCAATGTCCTTGGAAATATCACTTCCAATCCCAACTGATCTCTCCCAAAGCTGCTCAGTGATATAATCCTTCCCAGACTTCAGCTTTGTTATGCTGTACGTAGAACTGGTTGGGTGGCTGATGCAATAAGGGAGTATATAGAAATAGTGATGTACAAAGTGCAATGACCCATAGAAGCCTTAAATCATTTAGATGTGCTCCACTAAACAGAAATCTGATGGCTACTCAGTGTCACCACCCTTTGCACATCTTGCTCTTTGCACAGTTTATTGGACATGGAAGTATTCAAGTCCAAGTATCTGCAGAAACACAGTAGCATTTGCTGACCAGTCAGTTGGCTGTCATTGCAGTGTAACTGGCCATTTACTACACCAAATCCCAGGCAATGCTTCTAATTTTCCAGGGACCATGGACAGAATTTAAAAGTCCTTTAAATGCTACAATTAAAGGCTCTATTATGTCTCCGTGTAGAACAATTATATATATTAGGGATGCACAGATACTTTTCGAGTACCAATGCCGATACTTGGCATTTTCATGAGAACTACCAGGGTTGCAGCGGTTGCAGCTGGGACCTGGCTCTGGCGCTCCACCACTCTCCTGAAATCATTAGTCTGTATTGTTTTAGAAAAACTGTCACATGACAATAAACAAAAATGTCATGTGATGTCTTGTAAGTACTCGGCAAGTACCAGTACTCGTACTCACAAAACTGGTATCTGTGCATCCCTTTATTTATATTTATAAAAACAAAATCATACATTAAAACAGAGATGTACAAATCCCAGGAGCTCCGTGTGCTCCTTACAAATGACAGCTGCCTCCTAACTTGTGAATTTTTCTCTAGTCTAGTCTTGGAGCTCAAAAGTATCTGTACATGTACTCGTACTTGTACTGAGTACTGTACCTGGTATCGGTGCAACCCTAATATATATATATATATATCTATATATCGATCGATATATAGATATACAGATATATATATATCTATATATACATATATAAAAGCTAGTATATACAGTATATATGCAGTCATGAGAAGAATTAGGATGGCTCTGTAAGCAAAGACCAGGCCTACTGGAACAATGTGCTGAAGACTAATCAATCAAAGATAGAGTTGATTGGCCTGTTCAAATTGTTGAAAACGCCAATGGCTGTACACCATGGGGTTAGACCCCCACAGCATTTACCCTAAGAGCTCAGGAATATTTCTGAGGAATCACTGCCATCACCTCAAAACAGCCCCTAACGCTGCTACCAACGCACAATCACCCCAAGGATACCAAGTAACTGTTCAAACTTGGACATCATTTCATCCTCCTCAAAGTGAGTGTATTAACCCGGAACTCCAACCCACCACAACACCTAGGATTCTAAGAAAATCACCTACACCTTTCATCGATGACATCGCGTCACCACTTATTTCACATTTAACCAGGCTGGTGAGACCCCCAAAGAGTCCTGGTGAGACCTCACGGAGCCCTGAATAAACCAGGGCTCTGTAGGGTCTCACCAGGGCTCTGTGGGGCCTTACCAGCCTGGTGAGACCCCTCAGAGCCCCGGTGAGACCCCCAAAGAGCCCTCGTTAAACTAGGGCTCTGTGGAGTCTCACCAGGGCTCTGTGGGGTCTAACCAGTCCTGGTGAAACCCCACAGTGCCCTGGTAAGACCATACAAAGCCCTGGTATAACCAGGGCTATGTGGGGTCTCACCAGGGCTCTGTGGGGACTGGTTAGACACTTTAGGCATTTTAAGGTGATCAAATCAGCAATGGCAGTCTCATATATCTTTCTGCATAGGTTTCCTTTAGTGCTTCCCTTTTAAGATCTCATATAGTAGCTGGCCATGCATGCATATGAAAGATTGTTCTACAAGCAAGTATGTCTGCATTGGACAAACATGCCGACTTGGCCTGTGTAGGATGAAGGGTTCGGTTATGGAGAGCTCTGATACAAGCTTTTGCCAGGCCTATGACTTTGTCCTTTATTAAAGCTCGGCCCACACATAAAATCATTGTTCACATCAATCATAACAGGTAAAATAAGGCAAACTTTCACTTTTTTGTAAGCACCTCAGGAAATCATTCTTGCTAACATCTAAGGGATACTATTGTTTTTATTAACCAGCAATGGGCTATTTTATGGCCATAGCACAATAACAGTGTCTCACACTTTCTATGCTGCTTTGGAATTCATTGCTACAATAAGAGTAATTAATTGTTATGATAATAAAGAAACCTGAGAACACATTTGCAGCACTCTTTCATTTACTCCATGTAGTATAGTAAACGCCCAGCAGGGGGCGCCAAAGCTTGTCTTCTAAACCAATTCAGCTTTCATTTATCTTAGAAACTTGCCTGCATGTTCTTTGAACTCCAAATTGAAATATTTGCTAATTTCCCAGGATCTGATTTCTTAGCATGACAGCCAAGATTGTACTACAGTGGGTAAAAATACTATGTAAAATCAATGGCTAAGTTGTAAATGGTCCATTGTTGCCATGACGGAAACAATCTGTATAAACAAATGTTAATATTGCTTTATTTGTACTATTAGTTACTGTAAAATATGAAAATTAAAATCATTTTACATTTTAGATCAAATATATATTTTTTGATTACTGTAAATGCATTTTATACAAATAGGTACTGTTTTATAAAAGGATTAAGGGGGCCATTTGTGATGACAGGTGTCATTGCTGGGCCAGTTTTAGGGTCAATCAGCATACAAATATGGATACCATTGCATGCAGAACTGCCTTTTTAGTGAAGGTTCTTGGGTTGTGAAGTCACATGGGGTGAGCATTCAGCCAGTAACACATGATATGTTTCATGATTGTACCAGGTCATTGGCTCACCAAGTAGCAAAGGGAAGATAAAGATAACAGCCCTGGAACATGCATCTATATAAAGATGTTAGGTTGGCAATTAAAACATCAATTTTTCTATCTTGAGTTTCTTTCAAAGCTGTTACTACATGAAATCTAGCCACATGTTCTGTCTGTCATGAATGATGATATGATGAATGAGGTATAATTACCAGCAGAAATATTACTGAGTTCCAGAAATGATCACTGTAAAATGAGAGTGTGCTGGCATATTCACTACATTCAAACACACTAGAAAATTTTAGTCGGGTCTAAATGCAAAATGCCAAGCTATACTTGCTAATTGCAAATGACGAGTAAATCTATGGAGTTACCAACCTTTGCACTCTTAACCATTAGTAATGCATTGTAAATTTCTGTTCAATCATCAAAACTTGTTATCGCCAGTCCTAAACTAGTTTAATACAAATCCACCAGAAACATATAACTGGTTTTATTACATTTATACAACGATAAGCCATAAAATTATGACCTCTGATAGGTGAAGTGAATAACATTGATTATCTCTTTACAATGACACCTGGAAGTGGGTGGGATATATTAGGCAGCAAGCAAACATTTTGTCCCTGATTTTGATGTTTTGGAAGCAGAAAAAATGGGCAAGTGTAAGGATTTGAGCAACTTTAACAAAGGCCAAATTGTGATGTCTAGACGACTGGGTCAGAGCAACTCCAAAACTGCAGCTCTTGTGGGATGTTCCCGGTCTGCAGTGGTCAGGATCTACCAAAAGTGGTCCAAGGAAGGAGAACCATTGAACAGGTGACATGGTCATGGGAGGCCAAGGCCCCTTGATGCACATGGGGAGCAAAAGCTGGCCTGTGTAGTCTGATCAGTGGCCTCTTGCAACAGGATAATGTACCCTGCCACACTGCAAAAATAGTTCAAGAATGGTTTGAGGAACACAACAACAACTTCAAGGGGTTGACTTGGCCCCCAAATTCTCCAGATCTCAATCCAACCAAGCATTTGTGGGATGTGATGGAAAACAAGTCCAATCCATGGAGGCACCACCATGCAATTTACAGGACTTAAAGGATCTGCTACAGATGGCTCGGTGCCAGATACCACAGCATACCTTCAAAGGTCTAGTGAAGTCCAAGCCTCAATGGGTCAGGGCTGTTTTGGCAGCATAAGGGGGACCTACTTGATATTAGGAGGGTGACCATAAGGTTATGGCTGATCAGTGTATGTGTCTCCATAATTGTATCTGAGAAATCTTAAGGGCGATATCACACTGGCGATTTTGTAGCAGAGATTAATCACTGCTAAAGAATTACTAATGCCAGCGACTTACAGCAGAGTGTAGCTAGCTATTTAATCCCTATAGTCACTGGCAATTTGTCCCTAAGAAGCGATTTGTTGCTGCTACACGTCAACTACTACGAGTTACATCATTGGAAACTGGTAATACAAATTGCTTTCTTTCACTGAGTTGTAGCTATGGTGAATGCAGAGTGATTGTCACTGTGCACAAACTCGATCACTGAGCAACAGGGCTACAAATCACAGTAAAATGAGTGAACTAGCGATTTCATAGAAAATAATTATTATGTACTTAAATGTAGGATCACTGCAGATAATTCACCTATCTAACATAACACTAAGGAATCTGAAACAGGCCTATTTGAGCAGCAGTCTCATGTTTGTGGGTACCTGTGTTGTCCTAAACTATCTTATTGTTTGCTCAACAGTAAATGCTGGTTTCTTTCTCTTTGCTGCCCCCCTCCATTGATAACAATTTGTAAGGTAGGCGGAAGTGATCTTTCAAGTTTATGGAGTGTTTTGAAGCATTCTGCGAAGTGTTCTGGAGCATCCCATGTGTCTACAGTACAGTAATTACTAGATATAATATCTGGATTCATGTTTTCAAAGCACTGTTTTGTTTTCTGTTAAATCATTTTAAAGACGTCCTTTTCTACCTTGTAGGAGATGTTATAGACAGAGCTAATGATATCTATAATAGCCTAACACCCTCTTATGATAGTAAAAGCCCATGGACCAATCCTTGTCATTTTTCCAGATTTGAATGGCATTTGGGAGGTCAACAGGGTATCTAGAATTGCATTGACAGCCTTGGGATGAACACACAAACAGGAAAAAAATGAGCTTTAATTGATTGGAAATGTTTAAAAGTCATATAAGCTCACACTACAGTCTATGTGAAAATAAAGATCTTGAAATAAAGATCTTTTGATGGTTAGATTATGTTGACAATAGACCTTTGTCTAATGCCTACTGGTACAAGGTCATGTTGTGTAAGTAAAGCCTTCCTCAGTGTAGGCACCATCTGTCCAAGTCTAGCACATATCTGAATGTAGAACCTTATTCATGGGGATTGTTTTTACATAGTATAGTCCAAATCCCTGTGGTAGGTAATAGGATGACCTCATTCACACCACAGGCTACTATGGTTTTCTCTGCTCAAGCTACTAATTGGTATACAGCACTTTAAACAGCCCTCTAAATAATTGATAGATCCCCTGAGGAAGTGAAAGCGATATGCATATTGGGGTGAGTCTAGGCATCTAAACAATCACAATGGTCCTGCTAGGGGATACTAGAGCACTTGTTTTTGCTCAGGCCAACAATCATATTTTATTTAAAGCCTCAAATTTTTGAATTTTAGAATCGAGTGACAGAACTCACTGAAATGTTCAACTTATTGGACTGAGACTGAGATGCAAGTAAATTCACTTTACTAAATGTCCAGGTTGTTGTTGTAATCAAATCACATCCAGTAATTGACAATCCCTCTCAATTAAGTATAAAACAAGACTTTTGTTGATGTAACCCAACAAGTATAATTGAATTATTGTTGACCATATACAGTCATTTTAAAAATGATTTTTTTCTCAACATGTTTGAATGAGCAAACAATAGATATTTATCCAAACAGTGCCCACAGAGCAATGTGATGAGAACACAAGAAACATTGCATTTTCAATCATTTATTCACCAAAAATATCAATAGATGTAATGCCGTACTGTGGAAAAAGTAATGCACACTACGGTCCGCCGCCGGGACACCTTACACCGATGCCCGCAACTTCCCCACAAGGTCACCGCTGCCGCCCCTCTGCGCTCTGCCGCCCTGAGGCCGAGCTTTGGTGGCCTTGTGGGAAATCCGGGCCTGTGTACACCTTTGGCATCAAAAGCTGGTATTCCTCCCTTCAGTGGAAACGTTTTTGTGATGGCATTTTGTATAACTGCCCAGTGGTGTCTGACATCAACATTTTTTTAACCACTTTTTAAAGCAAAATGTCTTTATTTGCAATGTGTTAGTTAGTTTCCTTGCATAAATTGCTCATTTCAAAATCCCCCTACACAATGTTAATGGAAATCAAATTGGAGCTTTGGCTAGGGCAGTCCATAACCCTTCTACTTTTTGAGCCATTCCTTGATGGATTTTAGAGGCACACACTTTAACCCCAATTGTTGCAGGAGTTACTTGAACAACCTACTATGAAATGATGAGGTTCTGTGAGACTTCTTTTAGTGCAAAACGATCATCTCTTGGGTTGATTTTGCTGGGGCAGCCAGTCATAGACACATTTTGCCATTTAAAATCTGCACCATTTGTAGATTATATTCCATATAGTGGAATGATGATTTCAAATCATTTGGCAAGCTTTTTAAATTCATTTTTAATTCCATTGCCAGACTCATAGGCATACACAACTTTCTTTCTTACAGAGCTCTATTGATCTTGGCAACCACAAATGTCAATAGCAATCGCCAGACACTAGAAGCCTGAGGTTTAAACTGGTTCCACCTGCATACTCTCTAAGAAGGCTTTTGTTATTGGCACCTAGCTTCCAACATCAGATTCTAATTTCTTGAATTTAAAGTGGTGGTTACTTATTTCTTTTTATTGACAAATCTGCATATTTGTTCATTTAGATCATGAAAATTAATGAACCACAGCAATTTTGCGCATTATTTGTGCAAGTATTTCAACCTTATCCATAGGCACTATTTGAATCAAGATCTGTTGTTTGCCTGTTCAAATATGTTGCAAAGGTCTTTTTACTTCCTGTGAACTAAACTGAAAGTAAAAACAAATTGGAAAATTGCTCATCCCTTCTCCCCCCATGTAAAGGAGATAAAGAGAAGAAGACTGTTTGTATAAAGGATACAACAGTTTGGTGATATCAATGCCAGTTTTATCTCTTTGGTTTGTGGATACTAGCCAGTTCCTCAACTTGCCACCTTAGGCATGTTGAACTAGCATTTTTTGGACTGTACATTGTCTTTTTATTCTTTTGTTTAAGATTTTAATTAAATTGAATAAGGACGCAAGCTAATTTCTAATTCCCCACAGCTAGGTTTTCTCACATAATTCTGCAAATGAGTAGTTTGGAAACCTTTTATTGAGTTTAAATTGTGCTTTTTGCGATAATTAATGAAGAAAATCAATCACCTAATACCTTAAATGTTTAAATATATTTAAATGAAAAATATATAAGGATGTGTATGTATTTTCTTTATGTCCAGGACTAAACCTTACAAATGCTAATTTTGTTTTTACTTCTTTTTATTCAGGTAAATATGCAATATTGCAAAGTAATATTGAATATTTACCATGTGGTGCTAGCAAGTGATGCTCAATTCTCTACTACTTACAGAGTTTTCCTACAGAGTTGTAGCATTCTGATGCACGGGGACAGATAGAGCTTTCTTTTGGTGGTAATAAAATCACCACTGGGAGGGGGGGGGGGGGGGGGTGTTTTTTATCTTA
>NW_017306286.1:2270528-2289488 GCF_000935625.1 Nanorana parkeri | reverse complement strand
TTATGTTAACATTTTTTGGGGACAGATAGAGGTTTCTTTTGGAGGTATATAATCACCAGTAGGGGGGGGGGGGTTATTTTTTACTATATAATGAAAAAAGTACAGTAAATTAAAAAAAAAGAAAACTAAGTTTCCCTACGTTATGTTATAAAACATCTATTCTTACCAATATTTTTGGTCAAACATAAAAGACGGGGTCATGTCAGGTAAATAGACACCAAACATGTCAAGCCTTAAAATTGCGCGCGCCCGCAAAATCGCAAGAGACGACCACACTGAAAATTGACCATAGGCGACACTTAAAACGCTTTTACCGCTCATCAGTTTAGTGTTATCCGTAATTAATGGCCCTAAAATGATTGCTCTCACTCTGACGTTCGTGGTGATATGTAACATGTGCGGCACAATCGTTGTTTTTGCACGTAGGTGCACCCGACGCATGTCTGCATGTGTAAGTGGGGGACGGAGGATTTAACATTTTTTTTCTTTTTTAATGCTTCTTTATTTTATTTTTTTATTCTTTAATTTTTGTATTACTTTTTTTACACAACTTTATTGCTATCACATGGGAGGGGGTGGGGGGGGCTAAGAAGCCCCCTATGTGATAGCCACTTTAGGTGACAGATCCTCTTTATGAAGACATCAGGGTTCTCCAAGACCCCTAATGTCACCTAGGGACCCCCAGAGAAGCTGATGAAGCAGAGATCTGCTTCATCAGCTTCTGTAGCTGGAAAGTGACACTGAATGCAGGAAGTGATGTAATATACATCACTTCCTGCATTCCGGTACTGGGGAGTAGATCAAAGGGAGATCGTGTACTGAACTCCCTTTGATCTCCTGTCACAGAGCCGTGCCGGTCCCGGCCGCACCGGGCACAGCAGATCTCGGGAACGGCAACGGCAGTGACAGCTGCTGGTAATTATATATATATATATGTATATACCATATTTAATAATTTAATCATAGGAAAATAAAATTAGCAATACAACTTGGCCAAGTAATTATTAAAGTAAACTCGACTAAAAAGTTTGTTAGTCTTCAGATTAATCCCTGAGAACCCCTTTGCATCCCTGGCCCAGGCTGTACATAGGGTCTTGACTTCAAGCCAAATCAAGATTAAGGCACCTCCTTCTAGCACTGAGCTCCTCCCCCAGTAAATTATCTGCCAGTGCTTGCAGTGCCTACTTGTTTGGGGATTTCACGTAATTGACAGGGCAAGGTTAGGACTGAGAAGGGGAGGGGCTTAATGTCCCTAAAGAGAGAAGTTGATACCCTGTGTGCAGCCTGGGGCCAGGATCCAAGGCAGCTCCATAGTTACATATATGCTTGCAAGCACCACAAAGTGGTTGTATGTCAGGTCTGTTATTAAGAACATTTAAGCCAAGTCATCTTACCTTAATATGACAGTGATAACGGGAGAAGTATAAATATGATATCAACGTTTGCCAACAGAATGAAAATATATGTTAGTTATAGGCTGCATACTATGAAAATGAAAAACCCCAATGATATCTAATATGCAGCAATAATGTCATGAATCTTGCCTCATTCTTCCGAATGCCCTTATAGTGGTCCTGATAACATACACAGCATTCAACCCCACGCCATCACAGTGACACATCTCCTCGATGAGTAACTACTAATTTACAGTGCTTTATTTCCAGCCAAGAATATTTAGTGAGACTTTTCTCTGCTTTAGTTTCAGCTTGAAAATAAATAAAAACTATTTTTCATCCTCATTTTCTTGTGGTTATGCTAATGCTTGCCATATTGAGTGAGTCAAACATAATGTTTATAAGTTATTTCAATATATTTTATAAGCCAATTCAAAATTTTCCATTAATTTTTTGAAGCACATTACTTTAAAAGTATGCATAATTCTGGGAATATCTTGTGTAAGAGTAAAGAAGATCAATGTAATATGTAAGAGAAGACTTTTTTTGTCATTTTTCAGTGCTGCCTTTAGAAATCAGTTTGGTATTTGGAAGGATTTTTAAGAAATAAAAACCAATCTTGCAAGCATTACAGTTAAAGTCTGCAGCTCTTCCCTGCTGATATACTGTATAGACAGATCTAAATGCATTGTGGACTCTTGTCCATCTCTGGTCAAAGGCAAGATACTTTTATTGGTAACTCTCAACAGAACAATACATAGATATAAGCATTTCAATTCCTTTCTGGGCTATCCAAGAATACTATTTGCCTTGTTGTCACTGGCTTCAAAACTTTATGATTTGCTGACCCGTAACAAGATTGCAGATCAGGAAGGTCCTAGGTTACTACAGAAGACTACCAAAGTCATTTAATCAGGATAACAGCAAGGCAACAAAGCATTTACAGAAAGGCAATGGCAGCCTTTATATTCTTCTTTCAATGCGGGTTTAATTTAAGAACCAACATTGAGGTATTCTTTGAAAAAAAAATGGTACTTTAATGATTTTGCCTGTAATTACCACTGTATGGGATTACTGCTGCCTCCAGTGCATGGCACAGCAGCTATACAGCCCTGTTCAAGAACATGCAAATAACACAGAGGTGGCACATTGAGTGTGTGGATCAACAGGCTTTATGCAATTGTTCTATACCTGCTTCCTATTTCTGTGTCTTTCCTCGATCTCCAGCCTTGATGCTTTGAGATGATGTGAAACAGAAAAAAAAGCTGCTCCAGACTCTTCCATTAGCCGTAACTGCACCTCCTGCGGCTCCTGGAACACACTTTAGGTAGGTAAAGGTGAGAGAGGCCAAGATAAAAAGCATTGCCTGGGGATTCTGTGATTGCTCAATTTGAAACATTTCCCTGTGGGGGTGGTGGAAGGAGGGGGACATATACTCATCTATTTAGTGATACCATCTTGTAACGCATTCCCTTCCAGAATGGACAGCACATAGGCTTATACTTATGATGATCCAGAGGTTTTACCATCCAGCAAACAAGAAAAATCAGTCAATTGTAAAATAGCAAAGTTTTTCAGTTTCGCTACTTGATCATTTTAAGTGAGTTTACTGTCCAACCAGACACTCTAATCAAGGAACATGTTTGAAGCATCTTTGCAGTTTGCCTAAAGCTTTGCAACGAAGGGAAGTATCTTGTCCCAATATTATATCTTTGTACATTTCCAGCACAAGACTCATGGTATGCATATTTACCACGACCTGACTAAATAAACCCCTTAATGCACATAACCTAGAATTAATAGGATCTTTTTTTGGATTTGGGAAAGACCACTCGACCATGTTTCCAAATGGAGTCTGGTGCATCGGTCAAATTCCAGATTAGAAAATCCATCCAACCCCAAGGGTAGGTGGCGGGGACTAGGGAAGAGTGTTGCAAATTAATTTCTTCAAATCTCCAGTATTTTAAAAGTGTAGCTTTTAACTCTAGGTCTAAAAGCTCTTCTGTGATATCCAACCTACTTTTCACCTCCACCCATGATGGAGAATTCATCTTATGCCTTATGCACTGGCATGTTGGTGAATGGTGGATTTTCTTGCCTTCTGTGCCTACTGCTATTAAGTGCCAATATTTAACAGTAAAGCTCATAAGAGATCTGTCAGTGCTGGCATTTTGGTGAAAGGGAGGTTTCCGTGTATTTATGCCTACATCTGTTAGGGAGGTCTACGTACTCGCCCAAATACTCAGCATCGGCACCGATACCGATACTAGTATCGGTATCGGTGCATCCCTAGGTAAAACATCTCCAAAATATATATATTTAATCTGTGTATTTAGCAGGCGTGGACTGACAACACATGGGGCCCCCGAGCAATACAAGATTATGGGGCCCCCTTATGCTCCGCCCATATACAAGCCCCACCCATAAGCCCCATCTGCATAAAAAAGCAGTGTTCATATCGGTCACCAGCGTGTTCTGCGCACCGCGATTTTGGAGTATTTCTTAGTATACACCAAGATGGCAGCGCCCACAGGTTCCGCCATCTTGGTGTATACCAAGATATACTCCAAAATGGCAGCACGCATGCGCAGAACACGCTGGTGGCCACCACAGCCGATGCTCGATCTACAGTTTCTTTGTGCGGTTTTGGGTTCAGAGACTCATTGCCTCCGAATCCAAAACAGTATTAAAATTAGTTTCCTTTGACGAAACAAATAACATTTTGTTTCCATTTTCATTTGTTTCGTCTGAACCAAATTTTTTTGCCCTGCACATGTCTGTTACAAACCACACCAAACGATATAATCTGACTAGTATACAGCAGATATGCATAAAACATAACACAACATCAAATTAAACAGGTTGTAAAATCTAAAAAGAATAAGAAAAATAAACAGTCGCCCCAACAACCAATCAGATATTTACATGAACCCAATCTGCCACTATACATGATACATTTTCTTACCAGTGACAATAAACTTTAAAAACCAAAAACTTCTCACCAGGGGCAGATGCAGGCACCATTCTTCCAGTGGGGGGCCTGGGACCGGATCTCATTGGGTCCCCCCAGCCTCGAGCCCTCGTGCAGCCACAGGGGCAGTAGGTCCGCCCTCCATGTATCCACGGCCCCTCCCCCGCGACCTCTGGGCTCTCATCTGCGCCGCTGTCAAACTAGGATAGTGATGGTGAACGTTTTTGAACTCGAATGCCCAAACTGCAACTTAAAATAAATTTATTTATCTCAAAGTGCCAACATTGAAAATAACTTTAGTATTGCGTTGCAGTTTGGGAGCTCGGGTTTAAAACATGTTCAGCATCACTGCCTTAGGCAAAATAGGAAAACACACATATTCAAATATTTATACACTCATTATAACACACACATAACACACGCATTAAAACACCCATAACACACGCATTAAAACACACACATAACACACACATTAAAACTAGAGGTGCAACGAAATGAACATTTTTAAACCAAAATGAAACTGAAATGAAAAAAAATGTCATGATGAAACAGAAAAAGTTTTATTCTAACTTTTTCAAAAATTTCTAAATATTTCTTTTTTAATAAATATTTGTATTTTTTTACTTTACTTTTAGGGGCTTTGGGAAAATATTGGGGGTCTAAACAGACCTCTGATTTTTCCTTTTTACTCGCGGAGGCCATCTTTAACAAAACTTAATGGGAAGTGGTGACAGGGGGACACCGGAGGTCTGCACGGAGCACCCCAGGTGAGGATCTGGAGTGTGCTGGCCCCGGCAATTGGCACCTAGGCTCCCGTGCCATAGGTTCGCCATGACTGGACTTGGAGATGCAGCTGTGTTAAAGCGGCGATGCTGTCGCCGCTTTAACACAGCCGCGTATCCTCTATGTAGGCTGGAAAGGGCACTGGGGGGGTCGGTGACCGGCCCCCTTCTGGTTACAGGTCCTTGGGCAGTGCCCGACTGCCCGTATGGTCGGTACGGCCCTGGTATTTATCTATTTGTCTGAAAATCAGTTTTAAGGATGGGTCCACTTTAACACAATATGATCACCATTTTATATTATGTCAAGGTGCATCTGATAACACTACTTTCTCATATCAGTTTGCCAGTTGCTTCATACTACTAATGGTAGGTGTGGAGGGAGAATGCTCTGAGAGAGTGTGCCACAAGGAGAAACTACCCTGTAATCACTGTCCTGAAAGAGCCTATAAATGAGCTAGATTTCTCTGCGGAAAGACTGCCCTGAAGAGATTCTCTCAGGTGGAAAGAAAACCCTGACAAGCCCAGCTATATAAAAAGCCTGACCTGATCACTTACAGACCATACATTGAGAAGTGACCTGTGCTTGCCCTGGCCGAGGCTTTCCTTAAATAGCCAATCTTATACATCCCCTGAAGCCTTGTAATGTGACCTGTGAAGTCACTTTCTGGTTCATAATACCATGTCTTTGCAATGAAGCTCCTATATGAATAAATAGTTTCCCTGTGCAGCTCTTTGGCTTAGTGAAGATGGCATTACTGCTTTGGTTGTGGTGATATGATCCTAGTGTATCACCCATGTTCCACAATTGCAGGGCGGAGACCTCAGGTTTTTGCAAGAAGACCCAGAGAAGTTACTTAGTGCTAATAATGCTTATAGTTATATACACGTTGATTAACAGAACATGCATTTTTAGAGCCAAGGAGAAGGCAGGGGGTGGGGACACATCCCAAACTCCTGCAAAGTTCTGCTGGTGACCCCAGGCATAGGAATACCTGCCTATTTTGGCTAAAGTTGTCCTGATTGAGCATCATCTAATGGGTGGCTTTGAGCTGAGAGGAGATATATTTATTGAATTTGCTGTGTTGTCAGCTTTTCACAACTCCTCTCATTAGGCTTTCATGTTCTCTATGCTTCTATACTCATGTTACTGGTTACAGAATGCTGCACACACAGAATGCCCAAACGTACACAATATACAGCATATATAGTAAACCAGTCAAACTAAAAACAAAAACAATCAGTATATCCTAATGCTGGCTTCCTTCATCTTTATATTTTTGTTAGCGTTGCTTGGCTGGAAAGCAAGAACAGATTCATCAGATATCTGGGAGCTCTGCTCTGAGTCAGGACATCACAGCCACCCAAGTGTTCCAGGACTCAAGGTGTTAAGAGGAAACAAAATAGTTTTCTGCGCAGAGTAAAAACATGGTTTTACTCATGATTTATAAGCCAATTTTCACCCAAGCTGCATGAGAAGGTTGGAGAATCTTTCTGGGTCAATGTGTCACTGGCAAGTGGGTTATTGCTTTAATAATGTAGCGAGAGGAAAGAGAAACACTAGAAATGGAAAAGAAGATGAAATATAGGTGATATACATGTCGCTGTGTGTGGCTGTGCACAGCTGATGCTCATGCAAATCTCACACTTTTTCTTTATTTGCAAGTGGCAAAGGCCAGAAAAATATGAATGATGTATCACATTATATCATATTATCTATCTATCTATCTATCTATCTATCTATCTATCTATCTATCTATCTATCTATCTATCTATCTATATCTATATCTATATCTATCTATCTATCTATCTATCTATCTATCTATCTATCTATCTATCTATCTATCTATCTATCTATCTATCAATCTATCTATCTATCTATCTATCTGTCTGTCTGTCTCTTCTATCTGTAATGTATATGTACAAATTCTGTACCGTTATCCGCTATATGTATATGTCTTCCATTCACGCTGTCTGTCATTTTTATCCTGCCCATTAGCAGATCTTTGACAGGTAACAAGCTATGTGTTAGGTCTGAGGCCATCAGTTTTTGTTATTGTTCTAATTTCATGATTTTTATCTATTTTATACACTCTTCACGCAGCTTATAAGGTGACACTATGTAGTCTTTAAAAACCTACAATGAAATAGCCTTCAACTCCAAATCGTACAGTTACCCTCCTGCAAAGTAAAATGACTATTTGGACAAATCGTGTCAGCAAGACGTGTTAATGCACAAAAGCTCTTATTTTAACCTCTGTAAGCAAAGATAATCATAAAAGACTTCCCGCTTTATCATATTTGAAGTTGATTTTGAAATGTGACAACATTTGGCTTTAGTTATTGCTTTTAGCGCCTGTGAAAATTGTATCTGTAGCTGGAAATGGCATTGTCAGTGGCCCAGTAAGAATGAGGACCTGTTCATACTATGGCAGTGCAGTATTTCGTGGTAGCACAAATTTTTGTATACGTCACCCAAGGGCCGGTGCTGCCCTTGTGCTCTGGGCAAGACCAGCTTGTGCCCTGGGCAAGACCACCATTCTCCTGCGGTTTTAGCTTCTGCAGGCGACAGGTGGATGTAATTTAATTTGAAATAGCCAATAGCAGACTGGCTATTGAAACCCCAACCACTGACCAGAGGAGCGAACCTGAGAGAGAAAGTTGTCTCTCATTTACTCTCCTCTGCTCAGTGAGCGGGTGGGGTGCAATAGCCAGCCTGCTATTGGCTTTTGCAATTTGAAATAGACGGGGGGCGCCATGGGGGGTGAATGGTCAAGGCTGCGTCCTAGGTAGCAGAGCACACTAGGCAGCAGTGGGCCCTAGGCGGCTGCCTAGTTTGCCTAGTGGCAGCACTGGCTCTGCGTGACCCCTGTAAATGTACATGCACTAAAGAATGCAGTCCATTCATTTCAAAAGGTGCCCCACTGCTGCTAGGTAGCACAGCACAATGTACAGTATACCGTAGATGCAAACCATCTGTGCATTGCTTTGCGCAGTGGTGTACAAAATGCTGCATGTCTGTTAAAATGTGTGTTATGATGCATTTAAAATGAATAAGCTGCCTTAATGCAACACACATTGACATTTGTGCTGTTACGCAACAGTCTGAATGGTCACTACCTAATGGATAGTTCAGGAGTGCCTCGGGTATACGTTTACTAACAACTGATCCAACCTGTACTGTACATAGGCCACCGAGTCACTGGCCTGGAACAATCATGTAGAACAGAGGGTTCTCCCTTTTCAAGCAGGAAGCTAGCATTTTTAGAAGGGGACAGCAATATCAGACTTTGTATTTGTATCAGCACAGGTTTGCTTTAAATGAAGATGGCTGGATGGCCAGTTAGGAGATGAATTATCGTTATAAAAATATTAATACTACTACTGCTAATAATAAAACACGAGAGCCCCTTTTACACCTTCGTGATTTAGCGCAAACACCAAAATGCAAACGAACAGATATTCTTCCTTGAAGCGATGCGTTGTGGAAAATGAGACATGCCCTTTTTTCTGTGCATTTCCATACGCTGTGAGGACCATAGAAGCCTATGGCAATAAATAAAAACACACATATAGTGCATTTTCATGTTTTTCCAGCATTCAGATGGCTTCATAGTAAACCCAGCAACTTGTCGAAACGGTAAAAATGGTTGTTAGCAGTAAATGAAGTACCAGGTGACGTTGTAGTATGATCATCTGAAATCATCTTTTTATAGACGTCTAGGAGTATGAGAACATAATATATTATTGTAATGTTTTCTGAGGTCACATGACCCAAGTGTGCCCTCTCTGCTCTATATTTGCAATCAGTGGATGAATCCAGGATCTGCCATTTATGTTGCCTCTCCTCCTCGTGCTAAATGAAGGCAGTTGCTGCAGCAGCTGCAAAAAGCAGTGTAAATTAAGACATTGCAATCAGATTCCTCAACAAAAGACACAGAAATCTAAGAAGTAGATCCTTGCCTAACGCCACAACAGTGATGTCCGTGGACGTGCGTCTCGGCCTTTTGGCTAAGATCAAGTGTAGTATCTGTTCTTATCAGTTTTCGGTGGGGAAAAGAACCGTCCTTGCGGGGGATGGTTACTTAGTACTCGCTGGAGTGAAAGAGCGTGTGGGGCGGCTTCCTGTGAGAGGGGAACCGCTCAGTACATGGCTTTCTGACTGAACGGATGCGAAGCTTGGTCTGGCTCGAGGGTTCGGGGGCGGCAGAAGCCCGTGGTGTTGTGCCCTCTGGGGGTGGCGTCCCAGGGGTGTGCATGGAGTCACTTGGGTGTGGGACCCCACATTGACTCACTGTGCACTTGGTCACACACCACCTTGCATTTTCTGCACATCGCCTCTTGGACAGGCCTTATGGCTAGTCCGGGGCAATATTTTTGCACTCCGGCCCCTAAGGCCTGTCAGCGTGGTGCACTGGCACTTTAGTATTATTTATTGCACTCTATGCACGATGCACGATTGACTTTTTGATTGAAATTTTACCCACAGATTGCTGAAGGTGCAGGTTCCTTCGGGGCCTATTCCTGACGCTGGGAGGAGATTCTGTGCCCTCTATGGGGTTCTCTGTCTCCTCCCACCCAGGAGGTGGGTCTCTCTTCGGGAGAGCCCACTTGCCAAGTACTATGGGGGACCTGTTTCGACAGGTCCCCAAAGGAAATGGTCCATCGGCCTTCGGGTTGGTGGACCAAAGTATCTCAACCCCTGTCAGGAGCCTTGCGCCCCGGGGGGTCGGGAAATGGGTCCCTTCTTTATTGAAGGACCTTGTACCCTTGTGCACGTTTTTGTGTGCTGTGATTTCACGGTTCACTTTTTTTGTTCACAGGGGGAAGTTTGTTTAGACGCACGTCCACGGGCCACAACAGTGATGTCACTGCAGGAAATCAATCCTCATTGGCAAAACCCAAAAATGCATGATACATGAAAACACGTATTAATGCAGGCATGTAAATGCAATACAACACATGGAGAATAAATGGACAAAAGCAGATAGATACAGACACAGAAACAGATAGATGTGAAGCAAGCCCAATAAACATTCATTAAGGGAATAGTATACACACAGCAGAATTTTGGAGCATTTAATGATGATGAGTTTCTTTCTAGATGAGACCCTAAATGCCAGTCTGCAAGGACAGTAAATATTAAGTGTGCTGTCGCTATGAGACCCCAGAAAAACATGTCCCAGCAGTATGCAAAGTATGCCCGGCACTATAAAGAACACAAAGATGGATTCTGGAGCTCCTGCCATGGTTGGTGGCTCATAGGTTGTAAACCATTATCCTACAAAATGTATAGAAAGTCCTACTGAACATTCCACTGAGCGATGCTCATAGGCAATGATTGTAAAATAGGAACCCTCCTACGTGCTTTGACCTAAGACATTTCACACACCAAACATTCACATTTGTGGATAAAAATGTAATATTTGCTAAACAGAAGCCTGTTGTTGTTTTTGGTAACTCTGCCAAATGATGTGTGGACATGTTCTGTAACTTCTTTGTATCAAACACAATATAAATGCATTTTGTTTCATCTTTGAGGCTTTAATTAATCTACAAAGCATTAGCTATTTCTGAAGAATAATTATAGTTAGTGGAATGAGTTAACCATTTTTGTAAGGGAGCACAGAGAATATTATTCGCAGAGTATAATATTGTTGTGCATGTGCTATATAATATAATTGAAAGTAGATTTAAACAATATCTGGATGACATTTAGGGGCCATTTTAAAAATCTTCAGTCCAGCTGTGCACTGAGCAAGTGCCATTCGCGCGGCTAGGTTGAGTCAAGGAACATAGGAAATATGCTCCTTGGCTCTATCTAGTGGCAGCATTGCCATGAGCATGGCATTTGCCCAGCGTATGGCTTGGCAGAAGATTTATAAGTTGGCCCCAGAGAGTTTTATAAAGCACTGTGTCTCACAAACAATCATTGTGTTTTTTTATTTGAAAAAATACAATTTTCACTTTTTTTCTATGCTTGGTTGCTTCTTAGTGCTTTTACAGCGACTTCTTGTCTAATTGTAAGCACTCCAGTGACAGCTGCAGGTTGTTGCTCAGGGTAGACTTCCTAATGGTGACAACAGTGAAGCATGCCTGAGAAGTGAACATCTGTGCAGTTTTAATTTCGTAGACTAAAAACGTTCGTTATAGTTTTCGTCAGTTTCATGTTTTCAGTGATGAAATGCCTTTTTAGTTTTAGTCGTATTTTAGTCATCTGGATTGTTTTAGTTTTAGTTTAGTTTTGTTGCCTAAATCTCCAGTAGAGAAAATTGCATGTGTTTTCATCATAGTTTTAGTCCAATAACTTAGTTTTTATTTAGTTTTCGTGAAAACTGAAAACTAGGAATGCACCGATATATCGGCGGCCGAAACATATCGGCCGAAAATGGCGCGTTTGGCATAATGCCGGAAGTGCCATTTTCTGGCCGATACAGCGGTGCATCCATTCTTTCTCTTCTCCCCACTCTGTGTCCCAGCGTGGAGGAGAGAAACTGTCACAGACGGCCAAGCGATGCGGGAGGAGAGCGATGTGAGCGGCAGGCGTCTCTCCTCCAACACCGCTCAGCCTCCTGTCACAGATCAGAGGAGAGCAGTGTGACCGGAGACAGCCAGTGCTGTCACAGCAGGCTGAACTCCGTACTCACAGCATGTCAGGAAGGAGAGCGAGTGCAAACACTTAGCGATCAGTAATCATTGAATGTTTGTAAATAATTGAGGACAGAATATGTTTACTATATCCTCAATTATGAATGAATGGGAAGCGATCTACCTCCTGCTCATTCATGATTGTGGCTATAGTATACACACTATGTTCTCATGTTATGAATGAACAGGAACACTCATAGAGGATTCATGTTCATTTATAAAAGGGAGTGCAGAAAAAGAGATTGAGGACTCTGTGTCCTCAATCTGTTTTTCTATTTTTAAAGGGAAATATCAGGGGTTTAGACCCCTAATATTTCCCCCGAAGCCACTAAAAGTAAAGTAAAAAATACAAATATTTAATATAAAATGAATAAATAAATAAAAATAACTATAAAAAAATTAAAACGTTTATAAAAAAGAAATAAAAATAAAAAAAACTTTTGAGAAAGCTAAAAAAAAATTTGGTTTCGGCCTGACATTTTTTTTAAATTTCAGTTTCATTTCGGTTTTGAAATTTTCTTTTCAGTGCACCTCTACTGAAAACATCCAGCTGATGAAAACTAGGATGAAAATTTTTAGTCGACGAAAATTAACACTGCATCAGTGCAGAAACCTCTTATAGCTGCCAACACAAAGAAGTATTATATACTTTAAACAATAAATAAATTAAAAAAAAACTTGCCACAGGTCATTATTATAGTATATAAGGATGATTAATTAGAGTCAAACAGATTTTTATTTTGCACTTCCTATGCCTTAAGGCTTACAGATGAATATCTGCAATGTGAGATCATCTAAGGCAACGTTGTCTCTGAGTTCCAGTCATAAGAGGTTTGAAGTAAGGGCTGCTTGCTGTTCTCCTTGTTGGAGAGAAAGCAGCAGTGCAAGGATCCCTGTGCTTCTGTTTTTTTATTCTGTGGATCTGTGCTTTCTGCCCCTCTCTTGGTTCATCTTACATTTTACCCCACCAGTCATTAGGAGGGACAGCTCTGGTGACAATACTGGTGACTAGTCCTTTGCCCTGTGCCTGCTGATTTTTGGCATAGCCTCCACAGTTCAGGTCATCAGCTGGTTGAACAGAGCTTGTATTTAATATTTAAAAACACAAGTATGCGTAGACCTTCAAATAAAGCAATCTGAACAACAGTTTTATATAGATGTGCAGGTTTTATATAAAAAAAAGAAAACAGGAAGGCACCCTCTGGATCAAGCTTATTCTGAAATAAATTCAAGACTTAATCTGTGCTGCTAATTTAAATCAAAGTGAGAAAATTTGTTTTTAAAAGTCTTTTATTGGCAATACTCACATTGTGCCTCCAAACCCACAGAAGGCATTGTTATTGTATGAAATTATCTGCCAGTGATCTCTCCTAAAATGTAAGATGGTATTTTAATGAAAAGATATTATTTTGCAGCCTTGAAATGGAACATAATGTCATTTTATTTTTATGTAAACTGCTAATAGGCATATGCGTTTTTGTAATGACTCTGAGCAATTTGAAATGCTGTGAAAACTATAAATGTTGTGGTTTATCCACTTTGCTAACATATTCTGTAAAATATCAAACACTCCTGTAGCAAAAAACGAAAGAAGGGAAAAAAATACAGATGTTTGTGCCAAATTTATGCTGAGAAACATCAAAGGCTAAGAAAGCCTGTGTACTCCTGGGTGTAATTTGCTCAACATGCTCTGTTTCAACCAACAAAGATTTGTAGGCAGGTCATGCTGATGTACTACGAAGACACATGTTTATGATATGATATTAATTTAAAAGTTTCAGGTCAGTGCACTGCGGACCCTTCAGGATAAAATGAAAAAGAACCTTTTACAGAACATATTGTGCAAAATGTTTATTCAGATAAGGAGCTAGGGTTCTTGCTGATCAGAAGAAATAGCTTAAAATAGAATAGTCTCAGTTCTGGACATTCCTACATTTGTTTTTGTTAATGAATTAATGGACTGAATTATTGGTATTGGATTTGTTAATAAAAATGTTGTAGCTAAAATCTGTGATTTACCTTTACACCCTGCTTGATAGAATATAAAGGGAATGTACAATCTTGCTATTTTATCGTAAATATTTGCTTTTCAGTGCTACACAACAGTTGCACCTTACAGCTCCTTCCCACAATGCAAGTCTATAAGTCAACCGACTCATTGAAAACAAAGCACTCCCTGTGTAGCTGATATCTTGTTACAGCAGTTGTTAAGAGATAGACATAGTGGTTGATTTGCTAAAAATAAAAATGCAAAAGATGCTCAATTTTCATATTGCAGGAGACATTGCACACAGATTAATAAATGTGGCCAAGCAATGGTTCCAAGCAATACTGAAACCTTTTCAAACTATGATATAAATGTCACTTCTCCCTCCCTTTTAGATTGTAAGCAGTCACGGGCAGGGCCCCCCTTACCATCTTATCTCGAATTGTATTGTGATTGTAATGTCTTCCTTATATTGTAAAGCACTGCAAAACTGTTGGCGATATATAAATCCTGTATAATAATAATAATATATAAAGGAAGAAAGTACAAAAATTATTTTATTAAATCTAAAAATACTCTTTAAATTAGACTATATCATTTTGAAAACACTATACTATTAAGAAAACAAAACAACATAAACCACCACCACTAAATTTAAGCAAAGGTTGTCCCGGACAAGATAAGGTCTTTAGATAACTATCACGCTACTGCAAAGTGCAAATTCTTCTGCAGGTGCTTCTTCACAAGCACCTCATGTTGCAGCTCCCCAGATGTGTCTCACAAACTTTTGGGCTACACTCCCCTCCAGTTGTGCCTGACTCAATGTGCTTTCCTTGGCAATGGACAGAACTTCACAAAGCCTTCAGCATGTCAACTTCCTACGTGTGCCTCTTCAGCTTCTTAATAACAGGAAATCACTATGGGTCTATCAGCACTCTACAAGTGCCTCTCTCATGCAAACAGCGGATCACTCATCCTTCTCTCTCTCTCTGGGGCTTCCTTGCACTCAGGTTCTCCAGCCCCTACTGCTTCTCTAGTGGCGTTAAACATCCCTGCTCTCTCAATAAACCTGTCTGTAGCCCAAGTCCCCTTCCTCTACTGAAGCAATTGCATTACACCTTCAGACCAGGTGTTTTAATGGTGCGGAAGGAGTTATTGATGTCCACACATAGTAACTTTTAAATGTTGCTTCACTGCAACACTATAATGCACAGAACTAATAGGACAATTAATCATTTCAAGGTTCAGTTATCAGTGTCACATCATGATTGAAGTCTCTATATGTAAATTTTTTTCAAAGGACACTTACTCAACATGGACCAATGCATCTTCCTTCTTCCTCCAATATAGGAAGCATGATTGATTTCCACAGCTAGGGTGCCCTCTTTCACCAGGTTGGGGCAGCCTAAATGATGGCTACATGGTACCTTTTCATAGACTGACTATGCAGGTGTGGCAGAGGATACCACCTTGCACCCTCCATTTCTCCAAGGTACTATCCCACCCCAGAAGAGGTTCAGGGTAGTGAGTAATACAGTGAGAGCTACTTTTTTAATTTTACTGGTGCAGGACTGGGTATTTTCTATTGCAAGCTGGAGTGGGGATTTAAGGTTATCTTTCAAACCTTCACAACCTACAATGCAATTAGCAAGACTCAGGAGCCTATAGATAGGAGTAAACAGTGCATTATCAGATGCTGCAAACATCCAGCTGGGAGTTCCAGATGGCAGCTCAAGCTGAATCGTAGTTACTGAGTGCATCTGAAATTTGGGGCTACTGCGACAGTGCATAATTTTTTGCCAAAAACCTTGTGCTATCTGATGTTAGGGACTAGAGATGAACCTGGGCTTGGGGCAAACCCAGTTCATCCAAGTTCACCCAAGTCCACTGAAAACTGTGACCTTCATGCCCTCCTCCCAACCCAATCAGTGGTGGCATTTGTGGTGGGGCAATTCCCCACTCTTTTGTGATGTATAGCTGTAAGGCAGGGAATGCGCCTCTCCACAACTGATCGGGTCAGGAGGAGGATGTGGCAGTTACAGTTTTGAGTGAGCTTGGGAAAACTTAGGTGAACTGGGTGCACACCAAGCCCAGGTTCATCACTATTAGGGACAGATGCCATGTTGCCTTGGTTTGACATTAACAGGTTCACTTTAGGTAAGATGTGGAACATTTAAAATAAGTAAAATGAAACTTAACATGTGAAATTACTTCAAATCAAAGGCATGTTTATGACTTGATGCCCTTAAAAACTATGTATACATTCATTATCCATACACATAAAGACTATTGTATGAGATTCCCAGATCTTTGTTGTATTGTTTGGAAAAAAATCTGTGTCTATGGCCAGCATAATGAGTTTAGTAAGATTTATCTCAGTCAAATGATAATACAACCTTTGATTACAGCGTTTCTGCAGGAGAGTATTGATATCCAGCAATGCATATGAATAATGTGTGCAAATAAACGTAGCTTTTATAATCATGACTCAAATGAAAACTGGAAAAATAGGCATACTATATTAATAAATCTTGCCTTGCAGTCAGAGGATAGTATAATTTCCGAGTAGATGTTACATTAGCAGAGACTGGTGTACTTGCGAAACCACTAACATGCAACGGGGAAAAAACTGTAACTGTAGGAATCACTTTATAAAATTCTAAGTATTTTCACATAAAAGAACGTCAGAGATCAAACAAGTCTGATGTTTTACAGCAGGTAAGAGAAGGCCAGGCTGAGCAGGCCAAGAGCCTCTTATCTACAATCGAATTCTGTGTTTCTATAGCAGGACACTGTCTGTCATAAAATATTGTTTTAGGTGCAGATTAAATATTTGCCAGGCTAGAACAACAATGTACCTTTGTGTTAACACTTTGAGTCTCTCATGAGCTACACAATGTGAATTCCACAGATGTGCACCATCGCTGAGGGCCAAACAGGGATTTCGGATTGGCTGCTAGACCACATCAAAAGGGCCGTGCCCAATTAATCCATGTGAACTGAGCCACATGAGGAATTCTGTCTGAAACCTACCAGTCACCTGTCTGCTCTTAACTCTTAGTGGACTTGTTGCTGATTGTAGACTGTGCATTGAGAGCTGAAAGTCATCAACTCACCTGTTTAAATGTATGAGTCCAATTCTTCTTTATCTTGTATAGCTTTGTGCAGTAAAGACTTTCTAGCAAACAAATCTAGGCTTAAATAATTGCTACTGCCATGGGTTTTTGTTGAATTAACAATGTAGAATTATTCACCAGTATTTTCCAATGATTGCATTTCCTCCCTGAAAATAAGGATGATGCCAGGGCGGTCTGCTAAACATGCACACGTTTGTAGTAGGAGATATTGGATGATTGGGTGGTGATCCTCATGTCCTTGGACAGCAGCCGTGTTGTTTGATAATTTTGGGTAACCACAGTCCTCCTCAGCAATAGACTACAGCAAGAATGTATGCTGGCTTTCCCTCTCCCCCTTCAATCCACATAAACATGTAAGCTTACATGATCTGAACATACAACATACAGTATATATGTTTTCAGCTTTTGGTGTTCAAACTGTGCCTGCACATCTGACTTCCTGTAATGTCTCTGTTCGGGTTTATCAATTATAAAAGAAGTCCGTCAGTTCACTGCATACATGTTCCTTAAACCTGGCCACCTGTAGATTATCTGCAGATTTTATATGGACAGATGGAAAAAGTGCAACAGATTCCTCCATGTATGCTAAGTGGGAGATTCCTCTATCCATCCACACAGTTTAGCGTAATTGGAGGAATCTGTTGCTTTATGGCTAGCTTAAAGTGTGTGTGTGTGTCAGTGCCTGCAATAATAACCCCACAATGATGTCAGTGACTGCAATAATAACCCCCAGCAATGGCATCAGCGGAAGTACTATTAAACTCCCCCTACATTGGTGGTCAGTTGCAATACTAGTAATCCCTCCTTCTGCAATGGGGCTCAGTGGCACTGTTTTTTTAATTCCCCCCACCTCTCACTGGTGGTCAAAGGCAATAAAATTAAACCCCCTAGAATTGGGGTTTACTTACCTAATCACGCTCTCCCATGCTGCTCTCACTCTCCCTAACGAGGACAGGACTTTACAATAAAGCTTTTTGTAACAGAAAGAAAAAAGAAAAAGAGAAAAGGGAATGAGTGAAGTGGCAGCCTTTTCTTTTTGAGCCTGGGACTTTAGTGTTACTGTTGGGCTTAGATCACTCCGCCGCTGCTCTGATACCCTCTGGTTCACAACAGCTGGTGGACGCAGACCAGCACAAAGGGGGTCAAACACATAGAGCCAGTGAGCCGCATGCGGCCCGCAGGTTGCATTTTAGGCACCAAGGCTTTAGACTATTTACCAGTGGAGAACAGAAGGAAAACTGCATATCTGTAATTAGTTTAACTCTAAGGTGTTCATTGTCAGTAATACACCAAGCAGCTACTGTCACTACTATCTTAGAGGCTGCCACCTTGAAATCCTGATGAGAGCCTCCAGTCACTGGACTTGGCAATACCTATTAATGCAGTACCAAGATATAAATAAAAGAATATTCTATAGCACATTATTAAAGGCAGATTGTCAGTTATGTCAGAGGCAAATGCAGAAGTTTGCAAAGAGCGTTTCTGTACTTATAAATGCAGAACGAACCTTGAGTATTTGAGACTGAGAGAGAATACTTACGGGTCTATTCACTAAGCTGCCGGGGGCAGCCGAGTGAACGACCGACCCCAAGTGAAGTGAGCCGAACATTGTTCGGCTATTCACTTCAGGCTGGTACGGCTGATTTCAGCCGTATATCGGCGTACATCGGCTTGCTTTGCATGGCTTCTGATCCGAAGTGCAGAAGGAGTTCGACTCAGCCGATCCAACATCTGGATCGGCTGAGCCGAACCTCCGGCGGCTACTCACTGCTGTTCGGCCTATTCTTATAGATGCCGAACAGCAGTGAGTGAATAGCTGAATGCCGCCGAGCGGCATTCGGCTCGGCTGTACTGCTCGGTCCCTCAGAGGGACCGAGCAGAACAGAAAAATAGTAAAAAAAGTAAAAAAAAAAGTAAATAGAAAACGATTGTGCGGAGCTAGCAGTGACAGCTAGCTCCGCCCAACAGTTTTCTATTGTCCGGCGGTTCTGCTGCTGTAAAAAAAAGAAAAAGAAAAAAAAATCTCCCGGGCGCTCTGGGAGCC
>NW_017306286.1:2256984-2266370 GCF_000935625.1 Nanorana parkeri | reverse complement strand
GGCTACTCACTGCTGTTCGGCCTATTCTTATAGATGCCGAACAGCAGTGAGTGAATAGCTGAATGCCGCCGAGCGGCATTCGGCTCGGCTGTACTGCTCGGTCCCTCAGAGGGACCGAGCAGAACAGAAAAATAGTAAAAAAAGTAAAAAAAAAAGTAAATAGAAAACGATTGTGCGGAGCTAGCAGTGACAGCTAGCTCCGCCCAACAGTTTTCTATTGTCCGGCGGTTCTGCTGCTGTAAAAAAAAGAAAAAGAAAAAAAAATCTCCCGGGCGCTCTTCGGCTTTCAGCGCGGCTCAGCCGAGCCGATGCATATGCGTTCGGCTCGACTGAGCCGCTCGGCCATGTTCGGGCGCTGTAATGGCTATTGCGAATAGCCCGTACAGCACCCCTTCGCTTCTACTGAACCGAAGAGGTCCTGGGGCCGAAGCTAGCCGAAGGATCGGCCGAAGCTACGGCTAGATCCTTCGGCAGCTTCGTGAATAGACCCCTTAGAATCCATGCACATGACATAAAAATATTTATTCCAGACTTACTTTAATGTAAAGTGTATCTAAACCCAAGAACACAAATTTAATATATTGAAGCTTACCAGTTCAGGACAGCATTCCGTTGTGGTCCAATAATGCACGCACATTAACATGTGTTGCAGCATGTGTTAATGTGCATGTGTTAAGGCAACCCATTAATTATCAATGGGCTGCCAGAGAACCACAATGGGTGAAAAAAATTGACATGACCCTTTTTTTAGCGATGCACCGCGCATAGAGCACATGTGTTACCCCACACAGCAAACACGAGTGTGAATAAGTCCTCAATTATATATTCAATAGGTCAAAAGGAAACAAATGAGAGAAGCTCTTTTTTAGCATTTACATACACTTAAACAGAATAAAACCACCTTGCATCGATGACTGTGAACACAAATTCAGCATGTAAAGATTATGCTTACATGTTTGGCTGTAACTAAAGAATAGTCCTGTCCAAGACAGGTGAGTGATTTTTTTAGTGTTTTTGTTTTGTGATAGTATTATACATAAAGTTGCTGTTTTTATTTGGACCTGTTCCAGAAATACTAATACTTAGCGGCAAATCAGTTGAGACAGATGGTGGAAGATTCACACATAAGGATCACAGGTGAGCTGTCTTAATCCCTTTTCTGTCATCGCCTACTGCCTATAGTTCTAAATTGAGGAAGATTAAATTAAGCACTTTGATGACATAAGAAAATTCAGTTTTATAATAATTAGCCTTATAAATCCCTAAGCAACTCCATGCAACTCCTCAGGGATTGCCCCAAATAATGATTGTGTAGCATGCATATCAAGTCAGTGGACCAAATAGTCAACTCTTGCTGGATCCCATGAAGAGGCTCCCAAAACTTTGTGTGAATGTGGCTTCTGTAACTGTTATTAATAATATTATAATTGTTGTTATTATTATTATTATTACTATTATTAATAATAATATTACTATCTAGCACCGACAGTGCTTTACAATATGAAGCAAGGCAGTACAGTTACAATACAATTCTAAACAAAAGGATTAGGAGGGATTGAGAGAGTTTACAACTTAAAAGGAGTGATACAAAACGTAATAACTATGAAGGATGAGCCGAAGGAGGAAATAGAAGTATGGTTCAAAGCAAACTAGGAATCTAGGAAGTTGGTGAAAGTGATGGGCAGACAGAAGGCAGCACTCACTAAATAAAAGGGATTTTTGCAAGTAAGCTTTGATTGCATTATAAAAAAACAACTCTAGTATGTATTCCTATTACAATGCTGATGTTATAACAGGATAGGATTTGCTGGGACTTTACAAAATCCTTTAAAGAATACATACAATGATTTATTAACAATAACATAGCTGCATAAACTTGTGACTTTTATACACCGCATTTATAGGCTGTATGATGTCAAGAGTGTAGCTTGATAATATAGAGTCTGTTGTAATATACAGTAGTATCACATAAAACACAAGAGATCATGTGTAAGTACAGTACAAGTACCTAGCAGGACTTGTTACACATACACCTAGTTGTTTGACAATAGCGTCCTGCCATCTGTGTTCACTATGCTGAGATTCTTTTTACCCAGAGATACAGTTTAATCTGCCCCTCACCTTCCACCCGATCTTTATTTTTCTAATTCCCATTTCTATTAACCTGGGGTAAATTAAGTAGTTGATGTAAAATCGTTTAATTCCAATTAATTTAATTCTAGGTTAATGCAGCCGAAAACAGAGCAATTTGTCCTGAATGAAATGAGCCATATATTAGAAACACAATCTATAAAGCTAAGTGCACTTTTTCAGTTAAAAAAATATATATAAGTAAATGTAAATCAATGATTACTGATCACATTAGATAATGGACATTTATGAAACTAGCACAGGCTGAGAAATGGAAAACGTTACTAAAAATATACAATTTTGCTATTGACTTAACAAAATAGTATAATTACGTGTTTTGCAGCACAAAAACCACACACTTTTTAAAGTAATGCCTCTGTTTGAAGTGGACACAATGCACACACACCCAATTCTAGGGCTGGCCAAACCAGCCAAGGCAGCCCCCTTTTTTTTGGCTGAACAAGAAAAAACACTTGATTTCACCATCTATTCTAGGCTAACCAGTGGATGTGCCGTTGTCAGAATAACTGATTGGCTGCAGTCACTGTTTGGTTGGGTATTTTCAGACCAGCTATTTCAACATAAGTTGATTAAAAAAGTGCCATTTGTGAAACAGGGCTGGGGAAGGCGGATCCTGAGGGGGGCCACATACTGGTTGAGTTTCCTACTGACTCGGCTGAAATTCAAACAGTGTATGGCCAGCTAAAGTCTTAAAGGAAAAAACATTTTGCAAAAAAAATAAATAAAACAATAAAAGCTTACTTAATATATAAAAAGAAAATTGCATTGGAGCCAGTAGAGCATTGCAATTGTGATCAGTAGATTGTGGGTTCAATGGTCTGGCCCCTGCAAACTGTTCCTCCCATCCATGTCTGTACCAAGGACCGGCTGCTGTTAGTGGGGCTTATCCCTTTGATTGCAATATGACAACTACAATAAACATGGATACATGCACCCACAAGTGCAAGGTCCTTCTAGCACTCTAACAACTACCATGTGTATTCTGGTATAGTGTGCACTGGTTATACTCTGATTAAAACAAACTCAGTTTGCTATATAGCCCCGCTAAGAGGCAATTGGAATTTCTGTTGACTTTGTGTTTCTATACATTTATGATGTTATTAGCAGCTCTAGCACCTCAGTTCTAGCCCATACTTCCTGCAGCTTTTGGACATTAAGTAAACCTGTGCAATAGTTTCACTTTTGTGTTGGCCCCACCAGGGGCACATACCTACCTTTTCTCCCTTGCCTCTCTCTTAGGCAACCTGGAGCAAAGCAATCCAGCCTTGTGTTAGCTCCAGTTCACAACGTGGAGCTTTTACAGTGCTGTGGATTCTCTGCCTACCCCTATGTGACTGAACTGGGTGCCTGGGCTTCCAATCAGTAAGCACTAGCTCGGTCACATGGGAGGAAGGAGAGTGAGTCACATGTCCCCCCTTCTTACCTTGAAGTGCCATACAAGCGCCATGTATTTTTTTTTTGCTCTTGTCAGATGGAAAAAGTGAGGTGCCACCATTGAAGTGAACCTGTTGATTCGCAATAAAAGGTTGTTGAACTCTGTGTACAGCTTTTTGCAGCATCCACAGTAAAGCTGGCCATACACTGTTAGAATGTCTAACAGTGGGTGGCCCCGCCGGCTCGACAAAAGTCAATTACTCAATCGATTTTTACCTAAGGAGCCAGGCCGAAAAATGTTGGCTGGACAGTGACTGCATCCAGTCAAAGCAGTCACAGTTTGGGTATTGTGACAGTAGTGGGTACACACTGTCAGAATACAATAGGTGGCAGGACAGATTCGTCCATCTGCCAGCATGGATGGAGGAATGTTAGATTTGTTTTGTTTAGCAAGGCAGGCTGTTCTAAATCTATTAGTGTATGGCCAGCTTAATGACAAGGAACATGACTTAGCAGGAAGAGGATGAACACAGTAATTAAACATCCTGTGACCTTTTTATTATTGCTCTTGAGGATGGCTCCACTTAGGCAGCATGGGCTGCTGTAAAGAAGCTGTACAATGGTTCTGATAAGAGTGAAATGTGAGACTTTTTTTTCATGTACCTGTGTCTGCTGTAACCCTGTGTATTGAATTCCTGGATTGTAAGACACATCATTTTCATCCATGACGCTGATTGTCCTTCGCTTACAGGATTTTATTTTCTCCCATTCAAAGTGTAGTTGAGTTTAATAAAACACAGCCTTTTCAATACTTCATAGTAAAATCTCACGGCCTCCAGGACAGAGACATAACTAACACCCATAGGGGCCCTGGAGCAAAATTTAGACTGGGGCTGCCTTATATCTCACACAAAACCTTTCACTGCCCATTTCAGCTCTTGAGGTGCTAACTGTTAATAAAAATGATTATAATTTCACCTTTTTTCAACCCTGATAAGCCTATAAGAGGCTTAAACAGCAGATAACAGAATGCAAAAGAGATATGGAGTATAGAGAAATTCAGCTTTATTCTGTACAGGATGCAGTATAATTTAAGCACACAGCTGGTAGATATGAGGGCATGGAGCTCTACTGCATAGACAGCTCTATAAATGTCTCCCCATGCACGCTGAAGGTGGGCTTATTATTCATGAAGATGGCAATAATTATATATATCTTGCCTTATCATCTGTTATCATGCTCTAACATAAGCTTGGTAGTCTCCCACCAGATAGGTCAGAAAACTCTGAAAATATGTCATTGTGTTTAGAAAGTAGGGCTCACTGACATGTTTATGTCTAAACCTAAAGCTTATTTAAAATCAAATTCTGACATGTTAATGTTAATGTTAATGTAATTTCAATATATTTATTATTTTTAAATCTTCAGCTTTTATTAATATTTTAGCTAGTTATAATAGTTGTACAGTGTCCTTTTTGGATACAAATGTACTCTTATGTATTATATTCCTTTTTTTCTTTCCTGTCGCCATTTTGGTTGCCTAAACCAAAGCTATTGTAAAATGCACCCTTTTGGTTTCTATACTACCTTAAAACAACCTTTACTGTGATCACTGCCACTGCTCAGTAAAAGTTCCGTGATCTGGCGACAGGTAAGTCGCCAGGATCGCTTCTGTTGTAAAGCCGACAGTCGGCTCTACAAGTTTAAACAGAGTCCCGGCGGCAAAAGTCGCCGGGAGTCTGTTTAAACAGCCCCGATGCTGGCGACGTACACTGTACGTCGTCAGTCACGAAGGGGTTAAGAAAGGTCTGTGACACTCGCAGCCACGTCCAGACAGGAATGTACAGAGTTTACAATATTGTAGCTTTCTTCGAATCATCAAGGATTCTTTAATTTCTTATTTAGAGTGTTTAGAGATTCAGCTTATTGATATTAAAATTTTGTTTTAATGAAAAGAGAAAACAGTGCAAGAAAATATTTACAGAGAACATATTACACATAGGCAATAGGCAACAGTAAAATAAATGGTATTAAGGATAAAAGGTACTTTGCAAAGTTCCCCTGGTCTTTGGTTCCTATGCAATATCCAATACCCTTCAGAGTAATATATAGACAAAAAAGTGGAGGAAAAGGGTTGGTCTTAGGTAATCCCCTTTTTTCATTTTGGATTTTTGGTTGTCACGGTTGGAGGTTTTGAATTATGTTTGCGGTTCAATTAGTGGGAATTTCACATACAAAGGAATACCAATTAGCAATATATATAGTCTCCCACCTACGATTTGGGACACACATAGGCAATTGTCATGATTTAGACTACAGACACTTATGCATATGTTATATAGACTATTAACAGTAACTGACTGTCACTAAAGAAAACGTATGAACAATCTTTTCACCTATATACTAATGATCCAGATGTATGCACATATATATATATATATATATATATATATATACATACATTTACTTTTTACACATCACTTATTCATATGTTAGGAACAAATCATTGCACGGGTTCACTTAACACTTACCCATCCTTAAAAAATGGCACATCCTAGAGATCATGGCTAGGGGTGGCCAATAGGGATCATGCCATATATAAAGATATGTACTTTCATTTTGTACACCGCCATGCACTAGTTTTATGAATTAGGAAGCAACTTCATTAACACTAGCTGACTCTTGCCATATGTTCCTCTCAGGTCACTGTTCCAGATGGGGATATTTTGGCTCTCCTACATTGCCCAGGACATTCCTCCCCTTGAGGCCCCGGGGTCCCGGTGGAGATGATGGACGCTATGGGATGGTAGGGCTGGATTCAGCTACCCACCCCATTCCTGTCCTCACCACTTTGATCCACCTCCAGGTGCTCTATGCAGGTGAGTACCACATGCCCGGTCGATGTGGGGCCATCCGCATACGGGATCAATCCCAGTAGTATGTTGGTCCCCCATTTACTATAGGTATTACATCAAGATGGGCATGCCCAAATGTGATGATATATAATGCAAACAATTTCATTTCCAATTTTTTATAGATTAACTTGATCCCCTGGGGAAGCTTTAGTGCGAAACGCGTAGGGAATAATCATGTTGGAACAATGATGTTTGGGACGAAGTATCTGAAATATAGTTTGAAGAACACATCAACGAATTGATCATTTTTAACAAATCATTGCCTATATGTTTGAGAATTTAACAAATCAATTTATGTATGTCAGGCAAATCAATGAGAAGGGATGAACCTGGTTGGGCAATAATTGGGTACTGCATTCATGTATGTAACAATGCTATCTATAAGTTTTATCCATTGTAATAACCAAGCAATGTATTTACTGCAATTAATTTTATGTACAATAAATTTGATATCGTTTTACGCATGGTTTGATATATCTCTCCACAAACCCTTTCCTCCACTTTTTTGTCTATATATTACTTATTAGGGGGAGAGATCAATGCAAGGAGCCAGGGTGGAGGCGACCCACACAATTTTTCTGTGTTACCCTTCAGAGTAAGTCAGATTCTGACACCCTACCCTCAGAAATGACTTTTAGCATTCTGGCATGATTCTGGTGGAAAACAAGAGCTGCAGCTGGCAATTGCAGCAGTTTTTTTGTTGACCCTTCAGTGGGTGTGATGTAGGAGTGCTAAAATGTTTTATGATACTTCATCTAACACTCCCTTATTGCCAAGTATTCAAACTATATCTATATTTCCAGATTACAGCTTTACAATGCATCAAACAACGTATTATTGAATAGAGAAATATTAAACATTATATAAATAGAATGCATATAGTGCTTAGGTTAATTATTGTGTTCTATCTGCTTTCTGTACATTATGGCATATGGGTGTTTGACATTGAACTGATTGCTATTCACTTATACATTTGTGTAAACACTTGTTATTAATGTAGCACCTTATAGCAATAATTACAATAATTATGGA
Organism: Nanorana parkeri; assembly: GCF_000935625.1. NCBI lineage: Eukaryota > Metazoa > Chordata > Amphibia > Anura > Dicroglossidae > Nanorana > Nanorana parkeri. Next base: position 2,258,898 of record NW_017306286.1, on the reverse strand, counting down.
AATTGTATAAACAAAGGAGAATTATGGGGAGAGTGAAATACACTCATCCCCATAATTAGAGCTGACATGTGATACTGAAGCTGTCACACGTAGGCTCTATTGATTGAGAACTGAGCGATCACATACCGCCGATCACCCAGTTCCCAATCTACTCCCTACAGAGAGAGCAACTGTCAGTCACCGCTCTCCGCAGGGCTTACCCTCTCCTCTCTCTGTTCCTATAATGCTGACTGGCGGGACAGATGGGGTGGGGGCGGGCACAGCTGGCTCTGCCTCTAGAGAGACAGAACCAGTTGTCAATCAGGTAGCGGGGTGGATTCCAACAATATTGTAAAATCACACTCAACTACTCACAACTACTCTAACTGGAAGCTCCTGAAGTTTGCTTGGTCTATTCGATCTCCATAAGGCTACAAAAGATGTAGGCAACTAAATCTTTTTAAAATTAGCTGGAATTGGGAGAGGTTTGTTTATTAACAAACCTCATGTCATAGCTGTCATGGTGATTAAATTAATGAGAACTAGACTAATTGGTTCCCGATCATTAGTTGAAATAGGAGCCCTCAGAAAGCACAGTCTGTCAGGTCGGAGCATTCATCTAAGCTATCAGATTGGAAATGCAGATTTACATTCAGTCAACATGGATATAAAGACCTGGAACTGTTTAAATAAAGGCTACATGGGAGGAAAAAAACCCATATGCAGTACATTTCTATAATACATGCACTTTCCTTCATGTTTTATCCTTTTAAAGTACAGTACAAGTACAGAAAAATCCAATTTGATCTGTACTCTGCTCCTGTACTGAATCCTGTTGTGGGTGCCAGCCCTGCCCAGTTTTTTTTTTTTTGCTAATCTACTCAAGCCTACCCACACTCCATTTGTCACAACATAAATAACTAAAGCTAATCATTCTATAATCTCAAGAAATGATCTAGGAGCACCAATTACTCTGAATTAAATAACACATAAAGGGTGCTCAAGAGATAGATTTTTGCTCTTATCAAACAAATATGCCAAAACATTTTGAATGGTATATTTAATGGTCTAAATGGAGAAAACTAGCAAAATTCATGGTTAGAGTTTACACTTTAATAGAAAGGTATGTATATGAACTGGCTGACCCATTAAAAACAGTTCAACCCGTTTGGCTGATTTTGTACCTGCACAGTTGTTACAAAGGGTGGAAAGTTCATTGCCCCCACTTGTAGTTGTAGCTTGAATGATCCTTCTGTACTGTCTAGTGCAGGGGCACCCACAATTTTACGTCTGGAGATCTACTTTTCAAATGACGAGCTCAATGAGATCTACCAAAAAAAAAACACCTGCATTCAGGGGCAGGAGGGGGCGTGGCGGTGCATTGAAGTCAATGGCACCGCCGCCAGGCTCCGCAGGCAGGCCCCTCGCCCACAGTGCGATTGCCTGCACCCGGAACCCAGGCACATTAGTGCCTGCGTTCCAGTCCAGTGCAATCTGCAAAAATGTTGCGAGCACTATTTTTGCAGATTGCACTGAATCAGAATGCAAGCACTAATGTGCCTGCGTTCTGGATGCGGACGATCGCACTGTAGGGGGCGGGCATGGCTGCGGTACCATTGACTTCAATACAACCCCACACCCCCTCCCGCCCCTGAACACAGGGAGTCGGCCGGCTTATATTCCAGTGCGTCCTAGAGACCCCGGCGTCCTGTCCTCCCGTGGTGCTCGTGTGGCTGACGTTGCACATGGGGAGAGGTGTCCTGCCCCTTTCCATCTGCAGCGTCTGACACCTTCAGCTGGCGCCCGCACGAGCACAGCGGGAGCATTGCCGTAGCCAGCTACTTTTGCTCCTGAAGCAAGAAAAAAAACATGCCCCCCCCCAACAGGCATGTGATGTCAACTAGCGCCTGCCTTCAGGATTTGTTTTATTTTTTA
>NW_017306286.1:2243401-2256904 GCF_000935625.1 Nanorana parkeri | reverse complement strand
TTTTAAAATAGAAAAAGAGATTGAGAACACAGCCCCCTCAATCTCTTTTTCTGCAGCCTCTATTCTAAAATGAATGGAAAGCACAGATGCTTCCCATTCATTCAGAAAATATTTTACTATCATCCTGTTTCTGAATGGGGAGGAGTCTCTATACAGAGTGCTTCTCCCCATTGAGAAACTCATAAATGAACAGGAAGTGATTTAAATCACATCCTGTTCATTCATAACTGGCGACACATAGTACTATGTGTCCCCAGTTATGGATTGGTACATATCGCTGATATGTACCAATCCTCTGCCGCTCGGCCATCCATGCTGGGGCTCAGCTTCTCCTCTGGATCCCCCTGCTCTCCCGGGCAGAGGCAGGGGGATCCGATGAGAAGTGAAAGAAGCACTTCAGCCGCGGGGGTGGGGGGGATGGGCTGGTGGTGGTGGAGGACGGAGCCGCTGTCACAGCAGCATGTGCGGTGAGGAGAGAGAGAGCTGCCGGCTGTCAGATCCAGGCCAAGCGTCTCTCTCTCTCCTCACTGCTCGGCATTAGTTCTGAGATGGTAAAAAAAGTAAATCACCGGCACACACTTGAAGGGTTTTTAAAGTATTGATATGTTTATTCAATACCCAATGTCACATACTATCATACGGTGCTTAAGCCGGTGATTGACTTTTATTTACTATTAGTGTTTTGCACGGCGCCATCCGTGTGGTCACCTTGGCACCACATATACCTTGTGGTTTTGAGACCGTGGCAGTGCGAATGGGATTTGGACTTTGTTATTAGTTCTGTGATAGCGGCTCCCTCCTGCGCCCTCCCCCGCCGCCTGCAGCGGTTCCTTCACTTCTTCCCGGATCCCCGCTGCATACAGATGGGGAGAGCAGCGGGGATCCATGGAGGCACCTTCAGCTTTCGTATTTCCTTAAATCTTTACCCAGCGCAATGCTATATGATCGAGTGACTACTCCCTTTGAGGAGCTGTGTGGGGGTGGGGGCGTGGTTCGTGGGGTCCTTTCGATGGCATATAAGTTCTCGCTACAAGCTATGTCCACGGTGGATCTGCTTTTCATCCGTAAGTGGGAAAGGGACCTACAGATGGCCTTTACTGATGCCCAAATAAACAGAATCTTGATGTTTGCGCATAAAGCATCTATCTGTAACAAGTACCAGGAGATTACGTATGAAGTCATGACACGTTGGTATAGGACGCCTTCTGTACTCTCCAAAATATTCCCACAGCATTCGGATCTCTGTTGGCGCTGCCTGGTACACAAAGGCACCCTACTACATGTCCTTTGGGACTGTCCTTGGATCGTTCCTTTTTGGAATCAGGTCCTAGGGATTGTTCAGCAACTGACGGGTGTTGCCCTCACTACTGACCCGGCGGTGGTCCTCCTGAATCTGACCACAATGTTCCGGGAGGAGATATGGTAAATCGTTGCTGAGACACCTGCTGAGCGCGGCTCGAGCGTGTGTTCCCAGTATGTGGAAGCAATCGGCGCCGCCAAAAGTGGCGCATTGGTTGGCCAGAGTGTCTGAGATTCGAGACATGGAATACCTTACGGCTGCTCTCAGGGATGCAACCCAGTCCTTCTCACACACCTGGTTCTATTGGGACCAATTTGTGTAATCCTTGGATTATACATCACTCCTTTAGTACCGTGGCCCTGCTCTCCCCGGAGTGTGCAGGACTTCTCCTCTCTTACCCCCTTTCTCCTCTGGGTTATCTGCAGCCTTTTTTATCCCCCTATCTCTGTTCTGTTCCTCTCTTTTTCTCTCCTTCCCCTGCTTCTTTTTCATGTTCTTTTACTTACCGCTACTTCCTATATCTTTGCTACTTTCTGTAAGTACATAAAAATTGAAATCTCCACTGATGTAAGGGCACAATGACTTGGGCTTCTGGCCTAGGATCATACAAAGCAGTTTGTGTGCCATGAAACCGCTCAATTTGTCTTTTACTACCTTCCTTGATATAGAACACAAAGTGTTTATGTGCTCTTTACAAAGGCTATTTACACGCATACTCATTTCTATATTGCCTGTACATTGGTGTATTGTTAAATAAAGAATAAAAAAAAAAATAAAATATGGAAGTCACATGAAATATTACTATAATGAAAACACTGCAATAATAACTCAAAATACTGTATGTGCTCATTGAAAATATACTGTATTTCCTCTTGAAGTTTATATAACCTATTGGAGAACTTTCAGCTATCCCTTGGCTTATTCATGTTATCTCTGAAGTGCTATGGTTTGATTTATTGTTAATATCTACTGTGGGAATTTAGAAGTGTTGTGAGAAGAGCTCGATTTATAGCTCAGGATCCTTTAGCATGTAACCTTTGACACATTACGTCTCACCTGGAGCCTAAAGCTTCACTTTTGTTTGCAAATACTTACACAGACAGAGTCAGTTATCAGAACAGCCACATTTCCAAGGCTACTACGTTACCAAAGATGTCATATTGCCAGAAGTAAAAACCTTACTAGAAAGCAGAAAGACACCAGTATTTGAGGGGCCATGCTACTGAAGGGTTGTACCATGTACCAGACAAGCCATACTATCTCAGGCACCACATCACCACAAGCAGCATGCTACAGAACCTTAATGTTATAGAAGAGCCATATTATAATAAGGCCATGTCACTATGTGCCCATAGAAACGGAAGAAAAGCTGGTCGCACACCGGATTCTGCTGGAATAGTTTATTGAAGCATGTACCACATCACTGGTGTCCCACCCAAATTCCACCCCCTCTGATGCTTTTCACCCAATCAATCTCTATTACTAAGCCACACGTGATTGGGCGAAATTTGTCAGATGGGAAGGACCTTGGGCGGGACGACAATGATGTAGTACAAGCTTCAATAAACTATTCCAGCAGAATCCGGTGTGCCTCCAGCTTTTCTTTTGTTTGTATGGGCTCATATTGGAGTAAGGACGTGGTCCCAGCAGCAAGCACCCAGTTCATTCCTTCCCTGAGCCATGGAGGATCGGTGCTTCTTTTGTGTGTTCGCCATTTCATGTGTCAAATTATAGATGGACCATGTGGCAAATGAAGCTATCTTAGGGGGGGCAATACATGGTACACATGGCACAGGTATTTTGTGGGATGCTACCAGCAGTGAATATCTTTCACCATACCCTCATGTTTGGTAGGAAAAATGTTACTCTAGTGTGTGTTGGCAGCTGCTCAGAAGACACTCCACCATATTGCGTTCTTTAATACCATTACCTTATAGGAGCTGTCCATTAACTTTCTCTACATCAGCAGTGTGTTATTCATTCATTCACCCCAGGGCATGCCTATGTAATGAACACCAGTTTCTGATTGACAGCAGCCAATAGCTAATCAAGTAACAAAAAAAAATGTAGCTCATAAACAATTTCTTAGTTCACCACAAACACACTTGGTATTACAATGATAATGTGCAATGTTCAGTAACCCTTTGAAATCTGATTTGGTTGCTTCTTTTTTGATTTGATAAACTGCACTCTGGTATGTGTAAATGTGGAGGGGAAGAAACTGTAGTTTTAAATTGTAAAGGTAGGATATCAGTTAAAAAAAATACTTTTATTAAACAGGTGATAAAAGTCCCTTATTTTAAAATTCAAGCTGAAGTCACAAAAATAGACATTTGGTCAGTTATACTGTACATTGTGCTAAAAACCTCCACTTTCCTGTTACGACAGTGGAACTGTGTGTATACATATGACTGTGCAGTACACTGGGCACCAGTTTGAACATGCTATCTAGTGTACCCCACACACTATCAGACCTGGTCAGACACCCCCCACCCCCTCTCTGGTCAGCCATACATCCTTATTTACTCAACACTACAAGCCTGTGTGAGGACACTTGTGTTGAGGGCCATTAACCATGTATACCAACATAGAGCACTGGAGTGATGAGCAGAAACACATTTCCAATAAGAGAAAATTAGGCATTTTAAGCAAAGATCAGATACAATCATAAAATACAGGTGTAGGGCTATAAAGTAAAGCAAAAAGGTGTAAGATTTTAGTTGGGCTTTAAATGACACCTGTCACGGCAGAAAAATGTAGGTCGTCATTACTAACCTTTTTCAAGACATGCTATTTGCCTGGCTGCCTCTAATTTTAATAGAATAACTCACTGACCTTGAACAAGCATGCTGCAAAAAAGTTGGCGTGAAGTCAATAAGAATGTAAAAAAAAAAAATAACTATCAAGAAATACTGGGACTTTCATGCTTTCCTCTGGATCTGCAATCGCAGTCCCCATATTTGTCTCACGGTGGTTTATTTTTGCTATTTTGTTTGGAGCTGTGCACACAAAAGCCTAGATTTGGTAGGCTATATGAATTCTGTAGTAGATTTGGATAATTGTGTTTTTATTCAATTCCAATATTTTTAAGAATTGCAGTTTAAGTCATTGTCAAACCTCAAAACAGTAGGATGTAACATAAATTGGCATAGGACTGGCTGCATGAATGGTATCGTGTACTTGAGAAGGGGTTATACAGGAGACTGGTTTTCCAAGGAGGACAGCCGCTTGTGATCATAGAGAAAGACAGTGTTACTCTTGCAACTACTAATGAAACTTAATCCAAGTTGCAAGATTTCCACTGCTGAAGGGCAAGTGTATCCTCTCTCCACCTTGTCAGAAAGGTAAGCAGCTTTGCTGAACTCAACAGGGATAATAATCCTCAAGGGTTTTAAGTGGAACTAGGCACCTCTTGTACATGTGGACTGTAAATCTAGCCTGGTCGAACTGAGTAAAGTAGGACAAAGAGTATATTGTGTTATGTGAGTGTCAGCAAAATCTAGGACATGCAAGTGTATATCTCACTACTATCCCCAAAGTGGAGCCAATGACTCCCTAAGGGCAAGAATTGCAACATACAATCAACAGGAGAAGTTTGAGATTGCAAAAATAAAGACCACCTTTATGTTTGTGATAATCTTATACTAATATATGAAGCATTGCTTTCTTATTTTACTTATATTATGGAGGTTTGACATCTATTTCATAATAGTTTTAATGAATATTATTTGGTCTAATATTTACTTTCATGATGTTTCCAAAGTTTATTTGCTGTGTACAGTTTGTGGCTTGTAGTTTTGGCATTCTAAATGACACCTGTCACGGCAGAAAAATGTAGGTCGTCATTACTAACCTTTTTCAAGACATGCTATTTGCCTGGCTGCCTCTAATTTTAATAGAATAACTCACTGACCTTGAACAAGCATGCTGCAAAAAAGTTGGCGTGAAGTCAATAAGAATGTAAAAAAAAAAAATAACTATCAAGAAATACTGGGACTTTCATGCTTTCCTCTGGATCTGCAATCGCAGTCCCCATATTTGTCTCACGGTGGTTTATTTTTGCTATTTTGTTTGGAGCTGTGCACACAAAAGCCTAGATTTGGTAGGCTATATGAATTCTGTAGTAGATTTGGATAATTGTGTTTTTATTCAATTCCAATATTTTTAAGAATTGCAGTTTAAGTCATTGTCAAACCTCAAAACAGTAGGATGTAACATAAATTGGCATAGGACTGGCTGCATGAATGGTATCGTGTACTTGAGAAGGGGTTATACAGGAGACTGGTTTTCCAAGGAGGACAGCCGCTTGTGATCATAGAGAAAGACAGTGTTACTCTTGCAACTACTAATGAAACTTAATCCAAGTTGCAAGATTTCCACTGCTGAAGGGCAAGTGTATCCTCTCTCCACCTTGTCAGAAAGGTAAGCAGCTTTGCTGAACTCAACAGGGATAATAATCCTCAAGGGTTTTAAGTGGAACTAGGCACCTCTTGTACATGTGGACTGTAAATCTAGCCTGGTCGAACTGAGTAAAGTAGGACAAAGAGTATATTGTGTTATGTGAGTGTCAGCAAAATCTAGGACATGCAAGTGTATATCTCACTACTATCCCCAAAGTGGAGCCAATGACTCCCTAAGGGCAAGAATTGCAACATACAATCAACAGGAGAAGTTTGAGATTGCAAAAATAAAGACCACCTTTATGTTTGTGATAATCTTATACTAATATATGAAGCATTGCTTTCTTATTTTACTTATATTATGGAGGTTTGACATCTATTTCATAATAGTTTTAATGAATATTATTTGGTCTAATATTTACTTTCATGATGTTTCCAAAGTTTATTTGCTGTGTACAGTTTGTGGCTTGTAGTTTTGGCATTCTGCAGGCATTTAATTATTTACTTATTTTTTATCATTAATGGCAAAGATTTTAATTTTCACATCATCAAGCAAAACAGTAACATCATTTTTTTTCTTTCCACTGGCAATAACTTGGCAAATACGTGTAGACATTTAGCTCGAGGGTGATCAATTATCATTTTTGCAATTTTAGTGTTAAAAGGATATAAAAATATTTTGAAATGGAAATAGAGTAAAATAAAAAGCTCAACAAAAATAAGCTATTTTATGTAGGATTGCTTTATAACATCAATAAGCCCTTAGCTAAGTTCAGATGGCTGGCACAAAAGCCTCCTGTTATATTTTTACCATTGCATATTAACACAAACAGGCTTATTAACTAAACAGTAGGAAAGTACATAGTGCAGTATCTTATAGCAACCCATCAGAATCCACCTTTCTGGGGTCACAAAAGCATATTATAGATTCAGGATGTTTTGGGCACCACACCTCATACACAAGAGCACTTTGTTAAATACTGTATTAGGATTTCAATGCTTTTCTGAAGAACATCAGAATAAGCAGTCCTATTAAAAAACATTTAACAAGTTTAAACAGCTTTGTTGAACCGAGTGTAATCAAGACTATACCTGCACAACAGAAAATTTGTTGTAGCTATTTGGTCAGCATGGCAGCCAGACAACTAGCATTTGTAAGAAGAGGTTGGCAATAGCAGACTATGTATTTTCTCAGTACACGTTTCCTTTAAAGCACTTTTCAGCTCCAGTCTTGGGGTGATGATTACCAATGTTTATGAGCAGGACCATCCCTTTATTGGACCATCCTTGTTTGCAGTGTGCCTGCTGCCCCCTTTTCGGCCAGAGCATCCCAGGTTGCTAAGAGGGAGGAAGATGCAGAGCCTGGGTGGGGGAGCACCCCCACTAATTGCGTGCATCACCAGCACCACCTCCGCGCCTCAGGCGGCAAAAAGCCTTGGGACACCCCTGTTTATGAGTGCTGCCTGTATCTTTAAACAAGCTTTTAGATTGCTTCTGCAGGCTTCTAGCAATCTTTAGCACTGCTTGATGCTTGCTTAAAGCCTCCTAAATGTTTGTTTACGACTACATTTAGAAATGTTATTAAGGTAATAATCACTCCCAGACTGGAGCTGATTGGTGCTTTAAAGGATACCTTTTCATTTAATAAATCTCTGCACACCCCTGAGTGCAGCCCGCCTCAGATAATACTTACCTTCCTCCTCGATCCAAAAATCTTTCCTTCATCATGGTCTCATCAGATCCTCTCCATACTGGGCATGCCCACCACAGCTCATTTATTCCTGTGGGTAAGCTGTTCTGCCACAATGAGTACAGACATCCATGGAAATGAATAGAGCCACGATGCACATGCACAGTATGAAAATAAACCAAGTGGGGCACCTTCACTAAAGATGTAGCTGTCCTTTTAAAACTAAAATTGTAGTGGCTTTTGGTCAGTTTTATTTTAGCTGTCCTTTAAAACTAAAATTGTAGAGGCTTTTGGTCAGCTTTATTTTAATAAAATATTTTGTGCAGTGTGCTATTATTTAGTAACGTTTTGGCTGGGTTATTTCACACATACTGTAGAAGTCCTGAACATATTACTGAGTCACTGAGGCAATATTCACTCCGTAGGCTATATTGAGAGGGTCGCAATGCAGATACATACAATGTAAACAAGTAAAGTTTGGGCAGATAAAAGTAAGTTAAAGAAATCATACTAAAATAAAACCAGCAGTGAATAGGAGGTCCATTTAAAGAGACCTTGTCACTGACCTTATCACTGTTGCCAGCAGTATGTACAGGTTTAGGAAGTGCCTGCTTATACTGCCTGTCAATATGCAGTTTGCCAACCTCTTCCTTCCTTCTTCACATCGCTTTTGGCCAGCGATGGTCCAATGGGAAGGTGTGGGTGGGGGGGGGGCTTAGTGGCAAACTCCAACAATCCTACTCAGAAGTGTTGGATCTTTGCCTGTCAGAATAGCCCAGAATATGGCTAGGAAAAGAAGGTTTAGGAGGCTGTTACTCCTCTACATGCCTTTACTTCATACCTGCAACAGTGCGCCTTATCTTTCTCCCCAACGATAGAGATTCTTTAAGTATGGCAATGCAAGCTTTATCTCAGCCCTCTCTGTGCAATGTTGATCTACTGCTTTCAAGTTTTATCCAGCTCTGAGTCACATGAAGGGATGGAGGTTTTTACTGCTTGCCCCCCTGTTGGGAGAGCTTCCTTCACTTTCTGTCCCAGTGGCACCAAACCGCTGAATAGTGCCAGCCTTTGCGGCATTACGTGCACAGTGTCAGACATAAAACTGTTATTTGTATTCACAAGTTAAGAAATCTTGCCAATGCATTCTTTACTAACAACTGACATTGCAGAAGTGAAGCTGATATCAGTGACCTCAGTCTATTTTATTAGCAATAGTAAAGACAGATCTTCAGCTATGTACTGTAAACTACCTTGAACTGAGTCATAACAATATACCTTTTTGTTCAGGGAAACTACTTAGGCTGGTTGTACAATAATCAATTATTTTCCAACGATTATAAAAGAAACGGTGAGTGTATATATTGTCCCAATGGGTCCCTGTGGCAAAAATATGAGGGAAACAATACTTCATATTTCTAGAAACATGCCAAGCAAACGGATGCACAAACAGATGTGGAGACAGAAGGTCAGGGAACTACAGCCTATATACAACTGAAACATCAGCACTTATTATCTGTGGATCTAGAGTGTTTGTGATGGTGAAAGAGCATGTCTGGCATTCCTTTAATTCCAGACACAACTACGCTTGATATGTCTGCAGCCCTGACACATGTTTAGCAGCTGAACACTGTAGGGTAGCAGCTAGAATACACAATATGTTCTTTAATGCTTTTCAGCATATGGAAAATGTGATTACTTGTGGTACAACTTTTCACTTAAATGTTTTTTCTTGTATACTACAATAACACCTTGTCAAAGAACATGTCATTACTTTGTCTGGAAAGATGGAAAATAAGACTACTACTCAGTCAAAGTCTGCTAGTTGGTAAACATGACCTTTCCCTTGTGATCCCTTTTTTATTAGATTCTTTGTAGACTTACTATGAAATTCTTGGTCACTGCACAATCCTGCGCCATGCAATAAGTTGTATATACACATTTTTATTTTCCTATTGTATTGGGTTTATTCCGTAAAACTGTATAAAGAACAATGAGAATAAGCATAGGATCTCACAACAATCAATGATATACTGTATAAGACCCGTTTCAATTGTCAGGTAAGTTCTACGTGGTTTGGGATTAGCATCTCCAGTTTACAGCATCAGTTGTTTGGATGTTAATTACTTATACCCTATCTAATCACTAGACCCAAGTGGTGAGATCTTTTGTAGATTTGGCAATTCACAGGTATGGCAAAATGTGTAAAATGTTATTTGCACCTGGGCTGATTTTCCACATTGTCTGGTAATACCACCTAGCCACTTGATCCAGCTGTTGGTAAGATAACTAGTAGTAGACAGTTACATTCAACTGAACCTATTTTGCAATGTATAAGACATTGTGCTGTGAAATGTATGCACCATTAATGAGATGAATTCAAAACTTCATATACACGTTGACTAAATAGATCTATAGTAGATCTGCAAGCTGATTTTCCACATTGTGTGGCAACATCTTCTAGCTATTTGACCCAAGCATTGACTTGCTCGATATTTAGTAGATATGACAATTCACATGTACAGCCAAATCTGTAAGAAGGCATTAGCCCCTGGGCAGACGTTTCACATTGTGTGGTGAAAGATACTACAAGTAGTCGCACTATTTCAGATGTCAGCAGTGGATCTCATGGGTTTCTTAGTCCTTGTTCACATCTGCGTGCTGTGGCAATACGATTGAAGACACACATGTTTGTGCACATTTCTGCAGCGCATGAAGAGGTGTGTCACTCTGTAAGACGCCCTGTGGTGCCATCATTGTTAATGGCACCCTAATGCATCTTGCTGCATCATGCTCTTTCAGGTAGATGAAATGGCACCAAAACACATGGTAACAAAGTACCGTGCATTTTGGTGCAGTGTGTCTTCAAAGCATTGTGCAGGGACTTCTTTGATGCGATTGTCATGCGTAGGACACCCTTTAAATTAATGGGCTGCTTTATACACGACGAACAAAAACATGTGCTGTTGCACCTGCCCAATTGTGAACGGGGGCTTCAAGTGCAACTGAAGGCAGAACTTGTTTTAGTTTTGCATAGAGTAAAGAGTGATTAGAATATCTGCCAAGTTTTTATTCCTGTCTTTGTCCCTGTTAGGGAGATTCACCCTCTCTATTTACCCTGGTCAACATTAGCACTGAAAGCGAAAGAGAACCCCAAATTTTGGGTTGTCATCAGAACAGGAATACATGGGAAATCTTCCAAAGGGGACACCAGTTCTGATGACCCTGCTTACCACCAGGGATTTCCCTCTCTTTGGAGGGATTTCTGCTATCGGACAGGAAGTGAAGGGAAATATCCCCAATAAAACACAAATGGCAAAAAAAAAGCTGGCAGGGGTATAACCCTCCCATATTAAAAAAAAGTTTAACTTCAGTTCTACTTTAAACTGGAGACCAAAAGGGTAGTGTCCAAAACTTCCAGATGGACATGAACAGAGTCAGTAGTTATAGTAGGTAGATCTTTCTGTTGAAATCTAAATAAAGTAACCAAAATCTATCTTCTGAAAATGGACTGCACATTTACAGGGTTATTCACGAATGAGCCAAAGGATCCAGCCGTAGCTTCGGCTGAACCTTCGGCTCTCTTTGGCCGCCAGAGCCCTTCGTTTCATTTGAACCGAAGGGCCGCTGCACGGACTGTCACAATAGATCATACAGCAGCCGAAGGCGGCCAATCTGCTCAAATGACCTGGGGACACTGATCTGTCATTAAACAATAACAACTGGATGGAGCCGGCCGTGACGTCATGTACGGCTCCGCCCAGTTGTTGTTCATTGGCCGGGACTCTAGCAGGTGTCGGCCAATAGGAAACAGTTTGGCGGAGCTAGCTGTCACTGCATTCGGCATTGAGTTATCCACTCACTGCCGTTCGCCCCTATGAGAATAGGGACGAACGGCAGCGAGTGAGCTGCCGGAACATGTTGGATCGGCTGAGTAGAAGTCCTTCTGCACTTCGTCTCAGAGCATGAAGGCAGCGATGTACAGCTGCCTTCAGCAGCTTTGTGAATAACCCCCTTAATATATTACATTGAGAGATGCAGTTCTGCCTTTTTAAACCAGGGAAATGTTTTGTTTAGACTGCAGGTCTTTAGAGTTGTATAAAAAAGAAAGAAAGTGATATTTGTATTTCATTCCTTGTTTGTTTTTTTAGAAGGTTTTTTAAAGACCTTAATTAAACCACTAACGTCTCTATTTGTTTAATGATTGTGTTATACTCTAGAATAATAAAGGCAAAGTTATGTTATTTGTCTAGTGGTGTTCAGCACAAACTGTGATTCCAACTTGGTGGTATAAAGTCAGACCGTTTCTCGAGGTGGACTGCTGAATTTGTACTTAATCAAGGAAATATCACACTGACATGGCACATTCTTGAATACACTGCAAGTACCAAGTTTAGTGATGTTATTGTAACTGAATATGTGAACATGAAAGCAGTAAAAGCCAGGAATATATTTAGCAATCTCCCAAAAACACAGAAGACAGCATAACTTACATGAGTTCAGAGGCACATGATCAGCACGGAAACAAAGGAAACTACAACTAAAGCTAGCCATTCACAGTTACACTGCATGGATGGAGGACTCTCCCCTGCTGATTTATTGTATTCTGACAGCCAGTGCTCGTAGTTGCTGTAGTCACTGTTTGGTTGACAATTTTCCGCCCAGCTCCTTCGCTTTTTCATTTGAAGCTTGTTGAGTGGGATGGTTTCGACAGGGTCACCCACATATGGAATTTCATCCAAATCAGTAGGAAACACCTGAAATTCAGTTTGTGTATGGCCAGCTTAAGCATCACAAAGCACAAACAGCTAAATAATGGTAAGACTACAAAAGTTACACATCCTATATAACTAAAATGGACAGTCTACCTAGAACTGGCTTTTCAGTTTTTGTTTTTTTACCTGAATCACTTAGCAGTTTCTAACAACTCTTATGGACTTTACAGCTATATCTCCTCTGAAGAATTATGACTTTGTCTTTCCAGTTCCTTTTTCTATATTTTCAAAAGTGTAATGTAAATGAGAAACCCAAAAGTCTCTCTTTGGGACCACGCTGCAAAAGCTGTGCTAGTTAGCAAGACCTGGGATGCAGATCTCACATAGAGTGCATGGAAATATAAGTATCTTATAAATATTTAAATTATACTCTTATAAGAGTTTTTTCACACCAGCTTCAGATACTAACCAAAGGTCTTTGGGAGTGGGGGGTATATCAACTTATTATAAAATAAAAATTGCTATACATTGTTCTCTGTAAGAATTAGAAGTGCTTTATGTAGTAGGGTGGCAATTGGAGCCATGCCTGATGACATCAGGCAGGGGTTGTGGGCAGGTAGATTTTCTACCACACAATGATACCTTCCTGTCCTGATATCTCTCCACGATTGCATTGTAAAGTAAGTGGCAGCAGTGTCATATTGGAGTTCCAGGAGCCCACCAGAGCAAATGAAAGCTAGAGGTCACCTTCAATCAGGGCACATAACAGCACAGTGAAGAATGGTTATGGTTTAATTTAGTCAACATATAGCAAAAGGATCAGTAGGAAGAAGATTATTTTGGATCACAAACGTTTTTTGAGTTTTGAGAAGCAGGATAGATGAGCCCAGCTGCAATCCACTGTTACTCTTCACATGTTATAAGTGCCTGACAGAGACTGCTCATATGTAACAAAAGCCTGTCAGAGACTGCTCACATGTAACAAAAGCCTGTCAGAGACTGCTCACATGTAACAAAAGCCTGTCAGAGACTGCTCACATGTAACAAAAGGCTTTCAGAAAAAACCTAAATGTCCACGAAAAAAAACCTGTCAAACAGCTTGCATGTTAATGCATATCATTGTTCTCGCTTTGCCACATTGCCTTGAAAGCTGTTCTCGTTACCTAAGTCAGTGCTAATAATTAATTGTCCTATTCCAAAAATATCATTTTGTACCTTAAATGCAAGTTAAATTGTAACCACACACCACACATGTGGAAAACTAGCATATGTACAGTATAATATTGGGCCATCCATATAATATGGTTGGCCCACAAATAAGATAACTCTTTGACCCTGCGAGCACACAGTTTCTATCTCTTGCTAAATATACAGTCATGACTGTATGTATGTGTATATATA
>NW_017306286.1:2230983-2243012 GCF_000935625.1 Nanorana parkeri | reverse complement strand
TATATATGTATACACACACAGTATATGTGTATATTGATATATGAACACACACACCTCCTTTCTTTTGACCTGAACAAGCATCTATTAACATGTCCAGATGACTGTGCTGTAAACAAACTGTTCAGAACACGTAGCTGGTCCATGGACAAAAGGAATGATTTGCATGGATCTATCCACTATCCTAAACATGAGCGATAACACCCCTTTTTTTGAAAGAGAGAAGGCTCTATTTTGTTTTTGTACTTGTTTATTGAGGGCTTTTTGGGTCCTTTTAGCCCACCCCACTGTAACCTTTCAGGTTATACTTCCCCATTGGTCCTCAAGCCCTGCTTCATAGAATTCTCAATACACTTCATTGACTTAATTGATGAAGCCAACAAGCCCAAAACAGCTGCATGCAATTTAGAATAAAAGGCCCTATAATATTAGTCTGCATCTGTTTTGTGTTTGTCAGCACCATCAGCATCTTAGACCAACAGGCATGCTGATAATGATGATGAAGACAATAGAAAACTCTTATAGGTGTGGTGACACCACAGCATAGTAACACTGGCACATTAGTATCACGGACTAGCAGCAAGGTCAAAAATGAAGTAGAAGAAGACAAAAATAGAACTCTTTTATTGAGGTTTTTTTCCATGATGCAGTAACACTACAGAAAGGGAGCATTAGCAGAATCTTGGAATCAGCAGGGAGACTGATGATGAAAAGAATAATACAAAGTCAGAATCCTTTCACAATTTTTCTTTTAATAGAAAGCAGAACCACAGCACAACAGCAGCCTCATGACCATCAAATACCTTGGATCGGACAGGGTGGCCATTTTAACTTTCTCCATGTATAAGTGTATTTTGGCACTACCAGCAAGATGTAGAAGAGGAAGGTACAGTGGGGTGAGACGGTCAGATCAGTCAGTAGTGTGAATTTAACAATACATCATCAATAATTTAGCAGATCAATGCTTGCATTGTGACCCATCCAATGATTCACTTAGTGACAATAGCTTGGCTGTGGAAGCAATTCTGTTGATTGTATGTGTCATTATGGCTCCATCAAGTGATAAAAGAATCAAAAGACACCACACAGCCAAGAAAGGACAACAGAATGGAAGTAGTGCTGGCTCCAAGCCGGGAAACATTTGAAGATCTCTTCAGCCATAGTCAGCCATCAGCAGACGAAGTGGTTTGGAAATGGCAACTGGCTGATATAATGATGACAAGTAGGGGATAAGAATGTGGTTGTTGGAATGTAGTGTACTGGTGCACAAGAGGAGAGTGGAAAGAGGAACAAAATCTCTGCCTGACCTGGCTATGATTTAACTTTTGTCTGCAGACTACCCATGAGTAGGGATTAGCCGAACACCCCCGTGTTCGGTTCTAACTCGAACTTTAGAACATGAAAAAAGTTCTAATTCGAACTTTAGAACATGAAAAAAGTTCTAATTCGAACTTAGAACTCAATGTAAGTCTATGGGGGTAGAACTCAGAAAAGTAAATGTCCCCATTTTGAAGCCTTATATGCAATTTATTAACCATAAAAAGTGTATGGGGATCCGGGTACTGCCCTGAATGACAGGAATCAATGAAATTTAAAACAAAAAAAACCCCAAAAAATTATTTTTTTAAAGGAACAGTGATTTTTACATTATTTACTGGAGTAAGAGTAAAAATGAAAAATTCCTTCAAATTCCTTCAAATATCGTGCCTGGGGGGTCCCAATAACCAGCCTGTGAAGTGGCGGATCTGTAGGATGTATAGAACCTGCTGCAGCAAAAAGTGACATTTAAAAAGAAAAACAAATGACATTTCAATTGAAGGTAATTGGTTTTCCTTTAATCTATTAAACAACTGCTTAAGGCAACAGCCTGTATGAAGAGGACACATTTTGGGACACTCGGAACAAGTTTAGTGATTTTTTTTGATAACTTATGGTGCCTCTTTTGCAGGCTTTGGATGAAAGTAACAAAAGGTGCTTCAAAAATGGGCCTTTGGTGCCAGCTAGTGCCTTCACACCGTAACCCTCCAGAGGTATTCCAGAAGAGTGCAGGGTTGGACCCTGCGATCAAATATTGAAATGGTATGCATCCGGTACACCGGTCAGTGCACCCAAATATTGGGCCTTTGGTGCCAGCTAGTGCCTTCACACCGTAACCCTCCAGAGGTATTCCAGAAGAGTGCAGGGTTGGACCCTGCGGTCAAATATTGAAATGGTATACACCTGTCACATGCAAGTGCGGAAAAATTGTGTCTCAGTCGGTGGTGCACAACACAGAGAATCTAAGTTGAAGAATGCATAATAATCTCCCACCAGCGTAGGCAGCCTAGGAAGTGTTTCGAATGCAGAGATACCCGATCTATTCAGTAACATCAGCATCAGGGGAGTGATAGCTGCTGCTGATCCAGGACTGATTCATCTTAATAAATGTCAGCCGGTCTACAGAGTCTGTGGACAGACGCACTCTTTTGTCTGTGACAAAACCTCCAGCAGCACTGAACGTCCTTTCAGAAAACACACTGGATGAAGGGCAGCCCAGTAGCTCCATGGCATACTGGCTAAGTTCTGGCCAGTGATCCAATCTCAGCACCCAGTAAGCCAGTGGGTCATCCACTTGAAAGCTGTCCAGGTCTGCCCTTGCCCCTAGGTAGTCCTGCACCATATGGTGAAGACGCTGGCAATGGGTGCCTAAATGTAACATCCCTGGGCGTCGTGGATTAAAAAAATTGTGGAAGGCATCAGTCAAGCGGCCCCCTTCTCCACCGCTCTTCCTCTGACCAACCACAGCCTCAGAAGCACCTCTTTAATCTCTTGGTAACCTACTAGTACCTGGAAAGGTGTTACACAAGTTGCGCTTTAGAGCGTCCTCCAGTTGTTTCATCCTGTGCTCCCTCTGTGAGGGCAGGATGAGATCTGCAACCTTACGCTTGTATCATGGATCAAGAAGGGTTGCCAACCAGTAATGATCCCTCTCCTTGATACCACGAATCCTGGGGTCCTTTAGCAGGCTTTGCAGGATAAGGGAGCCCATGCAGCGTAAGTTGGAGGAGGCATTAGCCTCCGAGTCTTCATGGTCGCTGAGGATGACACTATCATGCACTGCTTCCTCCCAGCCACGTACTACTCCTTGGGTTTCCTGTGACACAAAACCCTCCCTTGAAGCATGTGTTATGTAATCCTCATCTTCAATGCCCCCCCAGCTGACATAATCCTCCTCCTCATCCTCCTCCTCCTCCTCCTGTCTGATCTGCGGACCCGCAGGAATGCTGTCTGCATAAAGAGGGCCTTGAGAGCTAAGGAAGTCTTCCTCGTCCTCCCGCTGCTCTGCCTCTAGTGCCACTTCTATAATTCCCCGCAGAGTGTGCTCCAGCAGGAACACCAAAGGGATTGTGTCACTGATGCATGCACTGTCCCTGCTCACCATCCTCGTCGCCTCCTCAAATGGTGACAGCACAGTGCATGCATCCTTAATCAGCAGCCACTGACGGGGGGAAAAAAAACCAAGGTCCCCTGAACCTGTCCTTGTGCCATACTCACACAGGTACTCATTGATGGCCCTCTGCTGCTTGTGCAGACGCTGCAGCATTGCCAATGTTGAGTTCCACCTGGTGGGCATGTCACAGATCAGACGGTTTGTTGGAAGGTGGAATTCACGTTGAATTTCGGCCAGGCGAACACTTGCTGGGTATGACCGTCTGAAGTGGCTGCACACTTTCCTGGTTTGCCTGAGAAGCTCTGCCAGCCCTGGGTACCTGGTTAGGAAACGCTGTACCACCAAATTTAGCACGTGTGCCAGGCATGGAACATGCGTCAACTTACCCAGGCGTAGGGCGGAGAGAAGGTTGCTGCCATTATCACAGACAACCATTCCCGGCTCAAGCTGGCGTGGTGTTAACCACCTCTGGGCCTGCCCCTGCAAAGCTGACAGAATTTCTGCCCCGGTGTGGCTCCTGTCCCCTAGACAAACCAGCTCAAGCAAAGCATGGCATCTTTTTGCTTGAGCCCCTGGGTTACGCGTAGGTTACGCGTAGCCCCTGGCATGCTTCGGGTGAACTTCACTAACTAGAACTCTTCTAAAACTCTCTATCAATCTCAATAAATCTGCAATTACTAACTAGAACTCTCTCTCTCTCTCTCTCTCTCTCTCTCTCTCTCTCTCTCTCTCTGTATATCTGCATATCTGTATATCTGTATTGCTGTATTGCTGTATTGCTCTATTGCTCTATTGCTCTCAATCTCCTTCAACACACTACACAGGGCCGCGGTGTCAGCAGCCTGATATAGTGTGCTGCAGGGACTTAGCTGTGAGACATGATTGGGCAGAGTCATCGTGACTCTGCCCAATCATGGCTCTATATTCGTACTGAGCCCTGCGGTCAGGTGCAAGACTGTAGCCAATGACTGTTTGCCGATGTCGCAGTGCATTGTGGGATGTGCCGCGGTCGAACAGACCGCTGACATCCCATAATGTTTGGCGTTCTGCGAACGCTAGAACATGCTATGTTCGAGTCGAACCTATGTTCGACTCGAACATGCAGCCCATCCTTACCCATGAGTTGCAACCATGCCTTCTGCCACCTGTGCATCACAGAGTCATACAAGTAGAGAAAGGTTGCAGGAGCTACATGGTACTTTCAATGCACGCTATTAAGTCTTTTTTTGTGATTTGTCATGGTGGATCAGGCTCCTCTCTCATATCTACTTCTTGTAGTCATCATGATTTATGAGTTCATTTGCCCATTATCGTCTATCAGTCAGTCATTGCTAGTATTATTGTGGAACTGTGGCATTTAGGCTGGGTGCACAACTGGGCGTTTTTCAGCGCTGATCGAAGCGCTGAAAAACGCTCAGCAAGTGAAATCTCATACTTTGCTATAGGCATGGTTCCCACCTGGGCATATTTCAGCCCGTGGCAACACGCTGAAAAAAGCCCTACGCCCAAACAAGTACAGGAGCTTCTTTGTGGCGTATTTAAGGGCGTAACCATTGTGGCGTATTTAAGGGCGTAACCAGCAAAGGTTATGGTTACAATAACTTGTCAGTGATACTTGCGGTCCTGGAAGGCAGGTGAAGCCAGGGACCTCCACTTGTGGATCGCTTGTGATTGAGAGTGAGGGAGCTTCAAAAGATCTTCCAGATGGCCAGGGGGCGGCAGCCCAGCGGAGGAGTGCAGCGGTGGAAGGGAGCTGGTCTAATTGGAGTCCTCTAGTTCCTGCTGAGAGATGCACTGACAGCAGCCTGGTTTGGATGGAGTGTAGCGAGGTGAAGGCAAAGCCTTGCCAATGCTGATGAGGAGGGTGGTTTGCGAGGAGGGACTTTCCTAATCGCCGAGTCTGTAGAGGTGGCCGCTGACAAGAAATGGTCAGCGTCCGTATCACAATACGGAGATGCCGACCATTTCAAAACTCGCGGCTTTTATTATGACCGCTGGCGTGGCAGAGAAGCGTGACGCTGCAGAAGGGGGCGGCGCCAGACGTCACTCCAAGATCTCGGAGGAGCTGCGTGACGCTGCGGGAGTGGGCGGTGCTGGACGCCGCTCGGGGGTTGCAGATGGGTGAGTCCCTTACAGGGAGGTAGAAAAACACGCGTTTCACTGAACGAAAAGACGTGCTAAAAAACGAGCTGAAAAACGAGCAGAAAAAACACGCCTATAGTACGCCCAGGTGTGAACCCAGCCTAAGTGGTCTTTTATGCAAACCAAAGACCTTCCCAACATTCCTTTCACAATTTGCCACGGAGCTGGCCACCTCAACCACCACCATAGAGGCAGGCAGTTTAAAATCTTATGGACTTAACAATATCAGTCAGAGTCAAAAAAATGTGATCTTATTATAAAATTAGGTTACTATGTGTTCACTGCATCCTCTGAACTTTCACCAGAAACAAACTGCTGCTGAAAATTAGATTTCACATTGCCTGGTTTCATGTTCAGTGAAATAACATGTGTTATCTCCTGGCTGTGTTTGCTACTTTATGTTTATACTCAGCAGCGATACTACAAGATAAAGATATATACTGTTGTTTTTTGTTTTTTTAATTTATAAAGTGGACCTTTACTCCCCTTTCACTAAAAATTACCTTAGCATGCAGTTCTGCATGCTGATATGAAATCGTCTTACATTCATTAATAAACTTTTTTTGCTTTTACTTACAATTGCGGTTTTTCCATTTCCTGGTTGAGTGAGGCACTTGTGATGTATCCTGGCCTCACAGTTGCATCCTGGGAAGGCTACATCACCAGTGCCTTCCTTGAAAATCTCATCTGTAAACTGCAAAAGCTCACCAGGTCTCAGGGGAAAACATTTTTACCGCGTCTGATGTGAGCTGTCACATGTTTCAGAAGGCAGACCCAGAACTCCAAGAAGTAATCCTTTAGCCCTTACCCTGTCCCACTCAATCCACATAAAAATTGTTTAGCTGTCACTGGGCTTTAAAAAGAAACACAATCAACCCCGTTCAAGACACTTCTCGTGAATTCTAAACTACCCCTACTATGATACTCTGTTGCCTCATTTAAAGTTGACATTTCAACAACCATATAAGTCTTCTGTCTGAATACATTCCTGACATTTTACAATAGACAGCAACAATATAATTTTCAAATGTACCTTTTATGACGTCCTTGCTTTCCAATCAAGTGGCTTTGCCTGGGCTGGGTTAGTTAGATAGTTACTTAGTATTTGAGATTAAATAAAGACACAGGTCCATCAAGGGATGATGTCATCAGTCTGCTGCAGGCAGGAGGATGAATTTCCTCTTCCCCAGTGATGGCACTGCAACATTGTAACTTTGTAGAAAGGTGAGAGACTGCAGCAGCAAAGGATTGATCTGTGTCAGATATTTGAGAGCACAGCCAAGCAATGCACAGGCACCATGATTTACATGTGTTTGTGTCATCTCTGTGCCAGCATCTCAGTTCAGGAAGTAGCTAATGACCCTGGATAATGCCTAAAAAAAGATGGTGCCCTTATTAATAAAACAAAAAAAGATAAAGATATTGACAAGTAGACATGTGCATGGCAAAAAAAATTGTTTCGGACGAAACAAATGAAAACTAAGAACATTTTAATTCATTTAGTCAAAGAAAACACATTTTTATGCCGGACAAAACCGGACAATAAACTGCAGAATGAGTGGGGGCGATAATGACCACCGACACGTTTTGTGCATGCGCGCTGCCATTTTGGAGTGTATCTTGGCATACACCAAGATGGCGACGCCTGTATGTTTGGGTGCTGGCATCTTGGTGTATACCAAGTGTGACAACAGGCAGGTGATTTCACCTGCCTGCTGTCACACAAGGTATACTCTAAGATGGCAGTGTGCGTGCCTGCGGCTGCCACTCGTTCAGCGTATGACGTCACCTTCATGTGACATCATAAGCTCCGCCTCCAAGATGGTGGCGGGCATGCGCAGAACGTGCCGGCGGCCGATATAGCAGCCGCGCGTTGTGCCAAAGAATTTATAAATGCCCGAATATATTTTTCGGATATTCGGGCATACAATAAATTTGTTATTTCGGATTCAGACAAAATGCCGAATCAACTGAATTTCGTTGATATGCAGGTTAGTCCGAATCCGAATGCACATGTCTAATGACAAGGGGAGTGCTATGATCTCTATACGAGGTAATAAATACCTGTAAGTGTTACATATTACTTAGCATGCACTTAACATAAACAATACTGTATGTCTAATGCTAGATTCTTTTTAAAACTATGTTAAAAAGGAAGAGGGGGCGTGGCCGGCACATGGCGGAGTGAGTCGCGTCTTCCTGCTGCTTTCGTGCACGGCACCCCTTAAAGCCTTTCTAACGCACCATTAGCGAATTTACATAAGGATGGGTAACAAGAAAAACCCCAGGACAGCCCAGGATACAGGCAGGCGTAAGTCGGGACACCTATCGACCTTTTTTAAGGCTTCACATTACGTCCGAATTCGCCCGCGATCCCGCCGGTCTTGGTGTGCTACTGTGAACAGGCCCGTACTAGTGCTACTGTCTCCCCGCCACGTATGGACTCACCTCTCTCCGCTT
The DNA here is from genome assembly GCF_000935625.1 of Nanorana parkeri. NCBI lineage: Eukaryota > Metazoa > Chordata > Amphibia > Anura > Dicroglossidae > Nanorana > Nanorana parkeri. The sequence goes on along the minus strand of NW_017306286.1, from coordinate 2,234,983 downwards.
CGGTGGCCTCGGAGATGGAAGAGCCTGCGGGTTCTGTGGACTTCGATTGGGGAGACTATGATGGCGATTTAAAGGCCTATATTCGCTCTCTGCCTACACGGGCGGATGTGGAGCATTATGTCTCCAGCATGGAAGCCGCATACAGATCCGAGATGGCTGGGCTCAAGGCAGAGGTGTCCCAGATAGGCTCTCGTCCGGATGATATGGAAACCACCCAGGATTCAATGTCCTCCCGTCTGGATCTCCATCACCAGATTCTCTCATGCAATGATGTTCAACACAGAATCATGACTGTTTTTAATGCAGTGCCGTCTGAGGGCCCAAAGATCACGGGCATCCAATATTGTGTTTCAGCCTCGTCCCTTGCACACAGAGATTTATCCAGATTCTCTGAATCTTTTGATGATATTATGTACTGTAGATGATGATATATTTAAAGTCTTTGCAATTTTATGTTGAGGAACATTATTCTGAAATTGTTCGACCATATTTAGACGCAGCTTTTCACAGATTGGTGAACCTCTGCCCAGCTTTACTTCTGAGACACTCTGACTCTCTAAGATGCTCTTTTTATACCCAGTCATGTTACTGATGTGTTGCCAAATAACCTAATTAGTTGCAAAATGTTCTTCCAGCTCTTCCTTGTTGGTACCACTTTCTTACCAGCTTTTTGTTGTCCTGTCCCAACTTTTTTGAGACGTGTTGCTGCCATCAATTTCAAAATGACCTTATTTTATTTTTCTTAAAATGGTACATTTTCTCAGTTTAAACATTTAATACATTTTCTATTTTCTATTGTAAATAAAATATGAGTTTATGAGATTAGCAAATCATTACATTCTGTTTTATGTAGATTTTAAACAGTGTCCCAACTTTTTGGGGTTGTATAGCCATTCAATTAAATGTTATAGCTGTTCATAAGCATGAAGAACAGCAGCAATGTCTATGGTCACAAGGACTGTGCTCTGTCTGGTGGCAGCTTTCCTAAATTTATACTGAATCCTACAGCAAACTACACAATGATATCCTGAGCTGTATTGTGTGATGGATTTATGGCAGATCAGATGGCTTTATCATACATGGATCAGCAGTCACCTTGTCCCTGTAATTGCACGCCTGACTTTTATATCCATCTGTCATGTCCTTGGGAACTTTGGCGGCTAAAATCTTAAAGGGAAAGGCCCCAGGAAGAAACTTCATTCACTGGCAGTAGTTACATTTCAGGGAGTACTGCAGCCTCGGGGCATTTTGTCAAAGGTGGCACAACCAATGCTTCTTTTCTTGATTCAGTTATTCCTTTTTGTTCAATTTTAGCTGACTCGGTTGATACTTTTGGAATTGTACTGAGAAGGATGTCAGAAAGATCAGAACATGTTGTTGCTTTATAAGCAAATAATACCAGTAATGAACGAATCATATTGCTGTTATAAACACTGGAGGAAAACAAATATCAAAGGATCCTGACAAAATGCCAGCCGGATGTTAGCAACACATCAAACCTGGTCAAACATGAACGTCTTACTTTTGTTAGGTTACTGAATATATTATCATTAGCATAGTTGCCTAGATAACTATATTTCTTTGCTTGTATACTTTTTTTTGCTGTTTAGTGACAATCTGACAGACAGGAAATATATAATGACAGAGAGAGTCCAAATTTTAAACAAGTGTCTAAAGTGTTTCTGCTATGAATCAAGCCGTAAAGTTGGCCCTAGGCAGCAGTCAGCCCGGGGCTTCGGACAGCACACTCTGCAGAAATATTTATTATTTTCTCTGGTTCACTTACTGCGACCATGCTTTCATCTCTTTTCCTGCAACTTCTATATCCCAGTGCAATGAGGACCCTAGACCATGGCTTAACTTGATCAGGTATACCCAAGTAGCAGCCTCTTTTCTAGCTTTCCTGTGACAGTTTCGGCTCACTTCACTTCTGATCGGTCATTCACTCGGCTGCCCTCGGCAGCTTTGTGAATAGACCCCATTGTTTTCTTCAAGGAAACCTACATTGACAGAAATATCCAGCTGCCGTTGCTGACTTATCGTCTGAAAATGCTAGTTGCCTGGCGTACTCCAAGTCAGTAGTTCAGAAGTAGTGAAGTATTCTGTACAAGCTAGCATAGGCCTAGCTTGTACAGAAGATAAGTCAGCAACGCCAGCTGGCATATTTCTGTCAATGCAAGTTTCTTTGGTAAGCAATGGTAGCCACATTTCTACTTATTTTTCTTAAAAGAGAACTATAACCAAACCTTCATTTTGGCTTTAGTCCTCTTTAGGGTCAAAAGGGGATATTTACCTATGTACCCCTGTGATCCAAAGTCAGCATATAGCGTGCTACTGCCCGCTATTTGCTAAAGGTGCAGAGCCGTGCTGCAGTCAGGAAGATCCCAACAATATTGTTGGGATCCACCCCCACTACCTGATTGACAGCTGGTTGTGCCTCTCTAGAGCCAGAACAAGCTGTGCCCGCCCCCTTCCCTGTCTGTCCCTCCAATGAGCTCTGAAGGAACAGAGAGGGGAGGGAATGCCTGCAGGGTGCAGTGACTTACAGTTACTGCTCTCTGCAGGGAGAAGGACGCAAGCTGAGTGATCAGTGGTTTGTGATCGATCAGTTCTCGATCCACTGAGCCGGCATGTGATATCTGCAGTGTCACACATCGGCTCTAAGTATCGGGAAGATTACACTTTACTCCACAATACTTCTCCTTCAAGCTGATCATACATAAATAGATTTTATTCTTTCTAACAGATGTTTAGCATGAATAGAGGAACTCCCCCCCACCCTCACACCCACCAGGGAATTGTATTTTGACAGTCACTGACTTGCCAACAATTTTCGACTCGACTCCTTTGACAAAGGTCAATTGAGTGATTGACTTTTCTCGAGCTGGCTGGGCCACCCACTGTTAGAATTTCAGACGATTTCTGTCAATTGGCCAAAATTCTAATAGTGTATGGCCAACGTTATTAGGGGGTTTCCCTAAAGTACCTATAAGCAGCCACTAAAGAGATTTGTTGCTGGTCCCTTGGTAACCTGGATTTAAATATGTACAATGTGACAAGGGTTTGGAGGTTGTTGTCTGGTATAGCCACAGCCTGGCTATACCAACTGGCATAATGCACTATGACACTGTTAATTAATGTGATATTAATGTCAAAGCTATTTCAGTCCATTTTAGTCCATTGTAAGTAAATCACTTAAAGTGGATGCTTCATCTTGATGTTTAAAACTTTAAGCTTTCTGCAGATTCAGCTGGTCCCCTGAGCCCTGTTTTAGGGTGGCTACTTTTCCTTGCAGGGTCCTATGGAAACACTCTTCTGTGTAATAGTAGGCTGTGTGTCTCCACAAAGGCACAGGCACAGCAAGGCAAGATATTCCCTTGCTCCTCATTTTTCCATGCTAGTAGATGGATAGCTGCTGGAGACTGGGCTGCCCCTTGTGATCTTGTACTGGACAAGAAGTTCAGGGAAGCTGAGCTGAGAGAGTTGGAGTCAGCTGTTTAAAAACAGGATGGCTGTAAGTGCTTGGGCACAAATGTAAATACTTTGCAGGGCAATGTATATTTGTTTGAGCTCAATCCATTATTGAAAACAAGTTTGAGAGTTTACTACTACCTGAACAAAAGCATATGGTTCCTTCTCCAATGGGATACCCCTAGGCTCAGCTCTTAGGCCCTAATCATTATATGCTCACCTTGTACATTACTTTAGATTTCAGTATTATCTGTATGTAGATGATACTCAGATCTATCTGCTCTTCAATATGTCTCCCCAAGTCCTCAGAGTTGCTGCTGTGAGATTGTTTATGACAATGCAACCTCATAGTTTTCATCCATTGATAGGTTAATGCTGAACTCCAGGCAGATATAAATATTCACATAAATGCAGTTAAAACATAATGAAAAATATCTTGAAATGCAGATAATGTAAGAACCTAAATCTGATTTGCTATATCACCTGTAATCCCTTGTCCATCAGCCCCCAGACTGGGCGGGCCAGCACT
>NW_017306286.1:2222228-2230847 GCF_000935625.1 Nanorana parkeri | reverse complement strand
ATGTATGTCTCCTGCATGCACATGTGCTGACATGCATATGCTGACAAGAGGAGGAAGAGAATGATTACTCAATAGTATTCTGCTGTTTCTTTACTGTCCAGTCACAGGGAAGTGGCCAAGCTGTATTGCTTTAGTGCAGTAGAGAAAAGTCAGGTCACCAGCCTGACTCTGCTGTCTGGCAGGGCTGTGTAAGTTTCAAGACTTGATGGACAAAATACAAATTCTTTATTAGGTAGAACTCTGATAGCATATATGTAGTTCAACCATGTATTTAGTTGTTTGCTTTAACAACTATCTTCCATCTGCATTAACAACTGAGTTTTAATCCATCCCTATCCCATGCATGAAAATAATTATAATAACAAAAGGTAATGGGGAGAATATATCAAAACAGGAGCAGACAAAATCTGGAGCAGTTGTCCATGGCAACCAATCAGCTTATCTCTTCAGTTTGTTGAGTTAAGATTTGAAAATGGAAGAGAGAAGCTGATTGGTTGCCCTGCATGGCTGCTGCAGAATTTGTCTGTTCCAGTTTTGATAAATTCCCTTCAATGTGTCTAATTAAAATCTGCCTATACTATTGAAACACCCTTATTTGTAGTCTTCTATAAAAAAAAAGAGATAAGCCCCACTCCTCACAGCGCATATACCTCTTCTATCCTCTGGTTTCCTACTCTCCATAGTATATAATTAAATATTTTTGTTTTATCACATAAAGCCCTAAAGTAGAACTGAAGCCAACACCCTCCTTACCCCCTTGTCTTGTATTGTAACTGTAATGTCTTGTAAATATTGTAAAGAGCTGCACAAACTGTTGCAGCTATATAAATCCCTTATAATAATAATAACAACAACAACACTTTTTTAGTTTTGGATAGAGTACTGGAAAGGTTATAACCCCTATCAGCTTTTTTTTTTTTGCCATCGGGGAGATTTCTCTTCACTTCCTGTCTGATATCCATTACAGGAAGAGAGGAAATCCCCCCAAAGAGAGGGAAATCCCTGGTGGTCAGCAGGATCACCAGAACAATTGTCCCCACTGGAAGATTCTATCCTGTTCTGATGACACAGAAAATTTTGAATTTTCTTTCGCTTTCAGTAATAACAGTCGCCCAGACAAAAAGAGAGGATGAATCTCCCTAAGGCCCCGTTCACATTGAGCGATTTATCACGCGGTAATTCCCGCGATATCGCGGCTATTTACCGCGCGATATCGCTCTTCAATGCATCTCAATGGGGCAAAAGGTCCTGCTGTCGCGGGTCGTGTGTCGCTACAGCAGGACCCTTTTTGGAGCGGATTTTGCCGTGATTCTCGCTTGCTCAATGCAAGCATTTGCGCGATATCGCGCAAAATGCAAATCGCATGACAAACGCGCGATTTGCAAATCGCGCAATGTGAACGGGGCCTAATGGGGACACAGACAGCAATACAAACCGGACAGGTGTTCTAATCCCTCTCTACTCTATCCAAAACAAACAAAAAAGTTTTGGTTTCCATTGCACTTGAGCAAACTCAAAGATCCTTTTAGCTCTTATTTTGTCTTTTACAATACTCCTATTCAGATCCATAGCACACTCACTCACTCCTATCATATCCAATAAAAATCAAAGACAGATCATCAATAGTTCATGTGTAAGGACTATGGCTTCCTGGATTTTCAACACCTACAACAGTCAATATCAGAAACACAAATCATTTGAACACACTTGTGATTGCTTAAAAAATAACTAAAGACGACTGGAGATCCTGATGCGATTCTTGCTCCCTCCCCACCCCCCCTCCTTTTGTGACCCAAATGTTCATCCCTTCCCCTTCTTAATCATTATTGTGATATCAAACTTTAGCGATGATGTCGACCCGGGGGCACGGGTAAAGTAACCCGGATGGGTTCCCACGTGGTCCGGGGATCGAGATAGCTTATATACTTGCCATAGATAATTGCCTTGCTTCCCTGCGAGGAGGCATTTTGTATACCAAGTAACGAACTATACACTCAATACTCTGGTTCTGTTATGCGAATATACTTTGCTTATGATCTTTACAACGTGATTAATGTTATCTCAGTAACGCTATGTAAAACCAATAAAATATTTTGGAAATGGAAAAATAACTGTCCTGCCTAAAGCATCCAAATCCCATGTGTATGTTTACGGAGCAGGTCAGAAAAAAGCAAACGTTTAATAATATTATAAAATGACTAAAAATAAAATGTTATCTCTACTAGTGTTTCTAGAACAAGGAACACCACACGTTGCAGGCAAAACTATGAAATAAAAGTTAGCAGTAATATGAAAAAAGTTCAATGTTTTACACATCTGCCTATATAGTTGGGATCTCATAGGCAGTGATAACAATAATAATACAAGATCATTGGACCTACACTAAACAGTAGGGATGCACCGATACTTTTCAGATACCAGTGCCGGTACTTGGCATTTTCATGAGCGGTTGTAGCTGGGACCGGGCTCTGGCGCTCCATCACTGTCCTGAAATCATTAGTCTGTATTGTTTTAGAAAAACTGTCACATGACAATAAACAAAAATGTATCAGTACTTGTATCTGTGAGGACTTGGGCAACTATCAGTACTTGTATCTGTGAGGACTTGGACAAGTATCAGTACTTGTACTTGCAAAAATGGTATCTGTGCATCCCTTTATTTATATTTATAAAACCATTATAACAGAGATGTACAAATCCCAGGAGCTCCGTGTGCTTCTTACAAATGACAGCTGCCTCCTAACTTTTGAATTTTTCTCTAGTCTAGTCTTGGAGCTGGAAAAGTATCTGTACTTGTACCGAGTATGGTACTTGGTATCGGTGCATCCCTACTAAACAGTGTGAACAGAACACCTTACAAGGGTCTGGTAATACATTGTTTGGTCAGATGAATGCACGCAGGGCTGCAAATAAGATTAGGCAAAATAGGCAAGTGCTTAGGGTACCATGCCCTAATCTGTTTTAAAAAATAAAATGAAAAAGCTTTTATTTTCAATACATTTGTGGGGTCTGGCCTCGAAGAATTTTGTGCATCCATTTGCACAGAACGAAGATTCACACAGATCTGCAGAGCCAATGGGCCTAATGTCTTTTCAGTTAAGCAATGGGGGAAGGGGGTGGGCAAGGGAAGCACTACTATTGGGCTGTGTATAGGGCATCAGTTCCCCTTAATTTAGCCTTGCCTGCATGCCTAAGAATTTAGCGAAAAGATGAAACCAGGAACCACTGCTCCTGACGAAGTGGCCTTATTCACGATATGTGTGGAGGTATCTTCTAAGTCAGGGATAAGCAAACTCTGGCCCCCCCCAGCTGTGGTAAACTACAAATCCCATGAGGCATTGCAAGGCCCTGGCAGACACAGGGCTTTTTATGGGCTAGGTTTAGTTTGTACCATGTATTGTTTGTATTATCGTTATTAGTAAAATTGTATACTTTATATCTTTATATTGGAGCTGTGCAGTACTATGTGGGGTATTTTTTGTTTGTTTTCTGAAACCACTTCTGTGCACCAGGCCTAAAAGTAGGTGAAGGTCAGAGCGATTTCAAATAGAGAGAGAGTTCTCCCATTTATTGAACAGTGAGTGACAGTACCTCTCCTAGAAGGGGGCCCCAGATGCTTCCCTCAGACAAGCACTGTCACTAGCATGCAGGAGGACATGTCAGTTTCCCCATGGTAATACAGCTTCACTGGTTTCTAGGGTGCAGGCAACCGGGCCACATAGTGTTATTGGCTGCTAGGAAGCAGACAGCCATGCCACACAGCATTATTGGTTACTAGAATACAGGCGGCCATACTGCATGTGCCACAATGACCAAAGTTTCTGTGAAAGCCTGGCTTCCTATATCCTAGCAACCATTGACACTATTGCCTGCACCCTAGAAACCAATGAAGCTGGATCACTGGTTGGTGGATCTAGCTGAGCTTGCCTAAAAAGAGGAGGAGAGGAATGACTGTGCTAGGCCAGGGGAATGAATACATGTGGAGAAGAGGATGAGAATGACAATAGTAGGTTGGGGAAAAGTAATACCTGCAAAAGGCCAAGGAATTAAATACAAATACTGAGAGATAAGAGAATAAGCTGAACAGAACAAGATTGGCAACAGGAGAGGGGGAAGAGGAATGCCTGCAGGAGGACATACAGGGGGTGGTAGCCACTTGCATGGACTTTTAACCTAAGCTCTACTAAGTCTATTTTGTCTGATTTCCTGTATGATCTGCTGCTACCAGTGGGGCAAAGCTGATGGTTGCAACTTGGGAGTTGCTATGCAGCCAATTCCAATCCTTATTGCAAAGGACAAGGGTAAAGACTGGGTACTCTTCAGACTCTGTGAGGGGAATTTATCAAAAGTGGAGCAGACAAATCTGGTGCACGGCAACCAATCAGCTTCTCTATTTCATTTTCAAACCTTAACTGAAACTGAACAGACTGAAGAGAGTATCTGATTGGTTGCCATAGGTAACCACTCCAGATACTACTGCTCCAGTTTTGATAAATTCCCCTTGGTGTGTTCTCTTGTCCGCTGTTAGTGATACATTACTACCCGTCACAAGGATTATGAAGTCAGAATGGCTAAAAATAATCTGGATTGTGAGCAGGGTACTATATATCTGTATAAAAGGCCCAGAGCACATTGAAAATGTGAAGATCATTATATACTTTATTTTAAAATGTCATAAAGATCTCAGAAACATGATGAACAAAAGTGCCTTGAAGCCACCCATAATAACACAAGGCAGATGCTGCTCTAGACTAGATTGCATTGCACGTATGTAAAATTCAATCCCTTCAGTCACGCTGCAGTTTAACTCCACACAACTCCAACACCATTTAGAACCCAGGTGTGCTCCTCTGCTGATGCGTTTCAAGGGCCACTCCCCTTTCATTAGAGCAGCAAGGTTAAATATCGCAGTAGTTTACATATTGCATATGTCAACAAAGGACTAGCTGGAAAAAGTGGGTGCCCATCTACTGATTTTTGTGTGTAAATCATCCCCATTTAGGATCCTTCACAGCTAGAGATGGAGGGTGCCCATCCACTGTGATTCTTTGCTTAAATAATCTGAGGCACTTCATAGCTTGAAAAGAAGGGTGACAATCTACTGTGATGCTTCCTGTAAATCATCCCCATTTTAGACAACTCAAAACTGAAGAAAGAGGGTGTCCATCCACTGGGATTCTCTGTGTAAATCATCCCCATTTGAGACAACTCAAAACTGAAGAAAGAGGGTGTCCATCCACTGTGATTCTATGTGTAAATTATCCTCATCTGAGACAACTCAAAGCTGAAGAAGGAGGGTGCCCATACACTGTGATTCTATGTTTAAACCATTCCCCTTTGAGACAACTGAAAGCTGAAGAAGGAGGATGTACATCCACTGTGATTCTATGTGCAAATCATCCCCGTTTGAGACAACTCAAAGCTAAAGAAGGAGAGCGCCCATCCACTGTGAGTCTATGCGTAAATCATCCCCGTTTGAGATAACTCAAAGCTAAAGAAGGCGAGCGCCCATCCACTGTGAGTCTATGGGGGTGATTTACTAACCTAAACGCACACACCAGGTGCGTGTGATTTTTACACAGCAAAACGTATTTAGCAACCAAAAAGTCTCTAAAAGCATATTTCCACTAATGCCATATATGGAAAAATCATGCACATGATGCATATATAATGCTGCTTCACAGTTTAGACAAAAATGGTTAGCTCATGCATTTACATTCCTGCATTCATCAACGCAATAAACACAACATAGAGCTAATTTACACCTTGCAATTCATGCTTGGCTTTGCACAACACACCTGCTGGGTGTGTACACACTACAAAGGTGTTTAGATTCCACCCATAGATCATGCTGGGAGGGAACACACTACAGAGGTGTATACATGTTCGTGGTGTGTTTATAAGGTTAGTAAATCAACCCCTATGAGTAAATCATACCCGTTTGAGACAACTCAAAGCTAAAGAAGTAGGGTGCCCATCCACTGTGATTCTATGTGTAAATCATCCCCACTTGAGGCACCTTAAAGCTGAAGAAGGAGGATGTCCCTCCACTGTGATTCTTTGGTTAAATTATTCCCATCAGACATAGAATAGGTTTAGAAGTAGGGTGCTCATTTACTGTGATTCTTTGTGTAAATCATCCTCATTTGAGACAACTCATAGCTAGAGAAGGAGGGTGGCCATCCGCTCTGATTCTTTGTTGTAATTTATCCCGATTTTGGTCACATGGGGCTCAGAGCATCCTCTGATGTTGCTCTTGACTGCTTCTCTGCAGGTTCTCAATGTTGAAATGCTTGTCTTCCCATAAGCAAAAGCCGCAGGGATTTATATCATCCCATTAAAATTAACATGATAACATTTTCTATGTTTTTGTATACTTACAATGGCTTGCGACATTTGTTATAAATAATTGTGGCACATCAACTATGTACAATTGCAGACCTCTCTATAGGTTATTAAATGTGTGTCATATAGAATACTGTGGATCCAGTGTACATGCAGCTAGTACCCATAGATATCAGTGATCTCAGCCTCAGCTAGCTTATCTAGCAAATCCATCATGTTACACCCCATGGTGAATTCATGTTACTATACTGCAAGGATGTAAGAGCTTTTATTCTCTGTGGTTCTAAGTATACAATGAAATTATGTTATTTTTTTTAACCTTGATTGTTTGTTATTGTGATAATGGAAATTTACATAAACCATCACAGGATGGAAACAGTAAATATTTCTAAAGGAAAGACATCAATAATGCATTGTGAAAGTATACCTGCATGAATACATTTCCTGCCATTTACCTTGGTATACAAAGCAGATTTGTATTGATTTCCTTATTTTTCCTTTCTTTGTTTTTGTTCCAAGATGATATATAATTACTCAATTACACAACAACAAAGGGAAAAATAAACAAAAATAAATGTAATTTTGGCCAACCTAGTTATGTTTTCTAAATGTCCATTTGATAGCCTTACAACGTAAAAAATTCTAACAACACACAGGGACAAACTGGATAACGATCTAAGTAGTCTATAGTATATTTATAAAGTGTATAGAAAATATACCTTTTAGGGACTCTATAGTCATTTTAAAAAGATTAAATAAATATTTGTGGGGGGCGTGGCCTGGACGTGATGGCGGAGAGTCGCACCTAAGCCGTGCTCCGTCCGGACCCTCTGCATCCGCACCCATCCGACTCCGATTTAGCCTGCCGGCAGCCCAAGAAGCTTGATGGGGGGACGGAAGGCCTCCGGAAAGACCCCAAAGCCCCCGAAACAGCCGAGGGGATCGCTGGATAACTTTCTCCGCGATCGGCGGACATGCGACCGGGCCGCAGCCAAGATGGCGCCCGGCGGTTCACATGCTGCCGGCTCGCCTTCAGGTATGCCCTGTCCCACCCCGATCCCCTTACTGCTCCTGGAGGGGGACCCCAGAGACCCAGGTGGATCCCCGAGATCGGGATACTCAGAGGCGGCCACGTCTGACGGAGAGGACCCAGACTGGGACCTGAAGGCTGTCCTCCGGTCCCTACCCACTAAAGCTGACCTCCAGGCGTTTGTCTCCCAAGTGGAAGGGGCGCACAAACAGGCCATTACTGACCTCAGGGCCGACACTACACAGCTGGGCCAGAGAGTGGAGAAGCTAGAGACGCAATATGCTGAGGCCCTGCACACCATCTCCCTCCTGAAGGGCAAAATGCTGCAGCAGGACTCTAACATTGCAGCACTGCACAACCAATTGGATGATTATGAGAACAGGAGCCGTTGCTCTAACATCCGGCTGCGAGGCCTCCCAGAGGCAACCAGGCCTCAAGACCTGTTGCCCACGGTCACGGGCATCTTCAATCAGATTCTAGACAGGCCAGTAGCAACGCACATCGAGATTGACCGTGTCCACAGAGCACTCCGCCCCCCTAACCAGGATCCAGATAACCCCAGAGACGTTATCTGCAAGCTGCACAAATATACAGAGAAAGAGTCCATTATGCACCGCATGTGTTCTCGCTCTCATATTGACTTTGATGGCGCGAAAGTGTCCCTATACCCGGACCTCTCTAGACGCACGCTGGCGATGAGGAGATCTCTGCGCCCCTTGCTGGAGGTGCTAATGTCGGCCGACATCCCCTATAGATGGGGCTACCCCTTTAGCCTGATTGCTAAAAAGCAGGGGAAGACGGCGATTCTACGCGACAAAGAAGATCTACCCAGATTTTTACACCACCTAGATCTACCTCCGGTGGATTTGCCCGCATGGCGCCAGCCGACCGACGACATCTGCCTGCCTCCCCGGCCCACCCCGTGGCACACAGTGGGCCCCAGGTCCTCCCGTAATGCCAGAGCCTTGCCCAGAGCCCCGGAGCGCCCAGACGGCCACCGAGGAAACCAACCTGACCGGGCTGACCACTCACCCTTTTCTCCAGACTGAACAGCATTGAACATTCTCCTTATGGCTTTCTCCTAAGGACTGGCTTTCGTCGGATGGCATACCGCTTTTTCATTGAGCTACCAGAAGCAGTTAATATGTTTTATTTCGCTGACTATGTCCGCACCCGTTTTCTTTTTCTTGTATTGTGCTGCTCAAAGGGGGAAAGGGAAGGGGAAAGAGAATTTTTTTTTTTTT
>NW_017306286.1:2206858-2217331 GCF_000935625.1 Nanorana parkeri | reverse complement strand
ACGTGATGGCGGAGAGTCGCACCTAAGCCGAGCTCCGTCCGGACCCTCTGCATCCGCACCCATCCGACTCCGATTTAGCCTGCCGACAGCCCAAGAAGCTTGATGGGGGGACGGAAGGCCTCCGGAAAGACCCCAAAGACCCCGAAACAGCCGAGGGGATCGCTGGATAACTTTCTCCGCGATCGGCGGACATGCGACCGGGCCGCAGCCAAGATGGCGCCCGGCGGTTCACATGCTGCCGGCTCGCCTTCAGGTATGCCCTGTCCCACCCCGATCCCCTTACTGCTCCTGGAGGGGGACCCCAGAGACCCAGGTGGATCCCCGAGATCGGGATACTCAGAGGCGGCCACGTCTGACGGAGAGGACCCAGACTGGGACCTGAAGGCTGTCCTCCGGTCCCTACCCACTAAAGCTGACCTCCAGGCGTTTGTCTCCCAAGTGGAAGGGGCGCACAAACAGGCCATTACTGACCTCAGGGCCGACACTACACAGCTGGGCCAGAGAGTGGAGAAGCTAGAGACGCAATATGCTGAGGCCCTGCACACCATCTCCCTCCTGAAGGGCAAAATGCTGCAGCAGGACTCTAACATTGCAGCACTGCACAACCAATTGGATGATTATGAGAACAGGAGCCGTTGCTCTAACATCCGGCTGCGAGGCCTCCCAGAGGCAACCAGGCCTCAAGACCTGATGCCCACGGTCACGGGCATCTTCAATCAGATTCTAGACAGGCCAGTAGCAACGCACATCGAGATTGACCGGGTCCACAGAGCACTCCGCCCCCCTAACCAGGATCCAGATAACCCCAGAGACGTTATCTGCAAGCTGCACAAATATACAGAGAAAGAGTCCATTATGCACCGCATGTGTTCTCGCTCTCATATTGACTTTGATGGCGCGAAAGTGTCCCTATACCCGGACCTCTCTAGACGCACGCTGGCGATGAGGAGATCTCTGCGCCCCTTGCTGGAGGTGCTAATGTTGGCCGACATCACCTATAGATGGGGCTACCCCTTTAGCCTGATTGCTAAGTTCCCCTGGTTTCCACCGGGTGAGAGCTTGACGTATCTTGGCCGTTGGGTGGGAGATGGACGTGTGAACCTCTCTAAGTTCCTGAACGGCTCTGCGCTGATGCCCCTTGAGGAGATGCGTCAGAAATGGGGGTCGTATCCGTTCGATTTCTGGAGGCACAGACAACTTTCGCACTTTCTGCACTCACTAGAGTCCAGAGTGCGGCCCCTTACCTCTGCCACTCCATTCGAGGAACTGTGTGCCGCAACAGAGCCGCCCCCCAGGTCCCTCTCCCTGCTCTATAGACTCTTGTTACAGCAGGACTCTTCGAGTCCACTGCACTTCCTGGCAGAATGGGAGGGCGACATGGGGACACGGTTCTCGGAAGCGGAATTGGCCAATATTCTTAAATATACTCACTCTTCCTCCATAGACTCTAAGGTCCAGGAGACAAACTATAAGCTCCTCACCCGGTGGTACAGGGTCCCCCACAGCCTACACCGTATCTACCCCTCCGTGTCACCGCTATGCTGGCGCAACTGTGGGATGTTGGGCACGCATCTCCATATTTGGTGGGACTGCCCTGCAATCCAACCCTTTTGGCAACAAATTCAGGCTGAAATTAAGGTACTCTTGGACATAGACTTACCTCTCACACCAGCCCCCTTCCTCCTTCACTCGGTACCTAGATCAGTGACTAGATACAAGTCCAGTCTTCTTCCCCATCTCCTAAACGCGGCCAAGAGACTGATTCCCCGCTACTGGAAGAAGACAGCGGTCCCCACGATGGAGGAGTGGAGCGAGCAGGTGTCGGGCATCCAGGCTTCTGAGGAATGGCTGGCCACGAATAATGGTAGATATGATAAACACTACTCCACATGGGCCATGTGGCTACATCACCATCCACCATGATGACATGGAGGTTTGAGGTCTTTGCTGGCAAAATGTTTTTTATGATCTTCCTGCATTTTAGCTCCACAATTCCCATACTTATAAGAGAGTGAGGTGTACATGCCGGATCTTTTTGATCAATGAAGAGCTCCGGAATAATGAGGGCTCCGCTCGCGGATGGCCGGAGACCAGGGGTACACCCTTCCCCTTCTTCCTAACTTTTCCTCTCTACACCCTCCCTTCCTACCCCCCTTGTCCTCCCCCCCCATCCCCAATCCCCACTCCGGAACTTAATGCCTAGTTATTCTTGATTACAGAATCTTGTTCATATGCACTTTGTTCACTGTGGCCAGCTCGCAAGACCGAACGGTACAAAGCTGTCGAGTATCCGGGAAATGATTGTGTCCCTATGTTTTTGTCACCCCGCCAACCCCTATCTATGTTTTCCTATGTGCCTTTCTATTTTGTTTTATTATGTTGTTTATTAATGCAAAACTGGAAAATAAAGAATATTTAAAAAAAGAAAAAATACATCTAAACCCCAACTGGATAACAGCTTGCTAAAGCACTGTGCCTCCTATCTATTAATACTCGTTTATTGCAATACTGGAGAACTATGTAGAAAAAATTTGTTTTCATGCATTGTTTCTAATTTAAAATGTACATGGGATAAGCCATATTTGCTTGTTGCATATGTAAATTCAATTTATCAATGGTTCAAATTGTTTCTCATTAAAGCACTGTATATGAAAACTCAATCACAAAAATCTCATATAAGCTTTAACATGTTATGGTAAGTTTTAAAGTAATTTCCCATAGTTTTAAAAATGCAGCTTTAAAAAAAAAAAATACCTTGTGACCCTGCTATGAAGATCTTTGCGCAGGCAATTCCTGGTATAGGGTCAGAGGCGTTACTACCGCCACAGAGACCTACACCATCGCTATGGGGCCCGGGAAGAGGGAGGCTCAGTCAGGAGGCCGGGGCCCAGCAGCGGAGGAGGTCGAAGCCAAGCAGCGCCGGTCCAGCAGCGGAGGAGAAAGTTGGGGCCCAGCAGCGCTGGTCCATCGGTGGAGGTGGAGGCGGCCAGGGTCCAGCGCAGGGTCTCAGGTGGCTCTGTAGGGTCTCAGGTGTGCTTTGCAGGATCACTCTCAGGTGGGCTGTGTGGAGTCTCAGGTGGGCTTTGCAGGATCTCAGGTGGGCTCTTGCAGAGTCACTCTCAGGTGGGCTGTGTGGGGTTTCAGGTGCAGGGTCTCTGGTATGTGCAGGGTCACTCTCAGGTGGGTTGTGTGGGGTCTATGGTGGGCAATGCAGGGTCACTCTCAGGTGGGCTGTGTGGGGTTTCAGGTGGGCTTTCAGGGCCTCTGGTATGTGCTGTGTCTCAGGTGGGCTGTGCAGGGTAGTAGGTGGGCTGTGCGGGGTGTATGGTGGGCTGTGCGGGGTGTCAGGTGGGCTCTGCGGGGTCTATGGTGGGCTCTGCAGGGTCACTCTCAGGTGGGCTGTGTGGGGTCTCTGGTATGTGCAGGGTTTAAAGTAGGCTATGTGTATGCCTCTGGTATGTGCGAGCGTCTCAAGTGGGCTGTGCGTGGTCTATGGTGGGCTGTGCGGGGTCTATGGTGGGCTGTGCGGGGTCACTCTCAGGTGGGCTGTGCGGGGTCTATGGTGGGCTCTGCAGCAGTGAGCGGCGGAGTGATCTCTTCTTCGGCTTTGACGTCAGAGCCAACAGGAGCAGAGCTGAAGAGAAGGAGATGGAGATGGCACAGGAACGTGTTCTGGAGGCAGGTACTTTTTTGTGGGGAAGGGGCATTTGGGGGGCCCCATATAGAATTTTGCTATGGGGCCCTGTGATTTCTGGTTATGCCCCTGTATAGGGTGGCAACATTATTGTATTAAAAAGGGGATGTATTGCAGGGACAAGTCTATAATTTTGCCACTTTATAGATAATTGGTTCGACCTCATCTGGAGTACGCGGTCCAGTTCTGGTCACCAGTACTAAGAAAAGATGTCCTTGAGTTGGAAAAAGTCCAGCGGAGGGCAACCAAACTAATTAGGGGTATGGAGGACCAGAGCTACGAGACAAGGCTACTAAATTTAAACATGTTCACATTGGAGGTGAGGAATTTAGGGGGGGATATGATTTCCATGTACAAAATGTTTAATGGTGGTAGCAACATTAGCGATAAACTGTTTAAAATTAACTCCATTACAAAAACTAGAGGACACCACCTAAAATTGGTGGGAAAAAAATTCCAGCACAAGGGGCGAAGGGGGTTCTTCACAGTAAGATCAGTTAGGGTCTGGAACTCACTGCCACAGGCGGTGATTTCAGCAAATAATGTGGAATTGTTCAAGAAACCTTTGGACGATTTCTTAAGGGACCGTAATATACAGGGGTACAGGTAATATACAGGGGTACAGGTACTCCTAGAATGAGATCCTAATAGGTTGGACTTGATGGACTAATGTCTTTATTCAACCTCAAATACTATGTAACTATGTAACTATGTAACATTCAGTCCCTGTCTCCTAGTTGTTTCCATGAATTGTCACTCACTTTCCTAATGGAGACTACAAGCAGCCATCCAGATGCACATTGCACATGCTTTCCCTCTGTTGTTACCATTAGGTAACCCATCCTGAGAAATGCCATGCAGCAGTGCATGTAGACAGAAAGTGACTGCAAAGAGGCAACACAGTTTACACAACACAGTTACACAGTTTATCTATCCATCTATCAGTCTATTAGTCTATCATTCTAGCTATCTATACACAGTGAATAATTATTTGTTCTTTGCAGAATTTAAAAAAGGGGCCCAAAAATTAGTCTTGCACAGGGACCCTTTGGTGACTACAGCTGGCTATACACTGCCCGAATTTCGGCAGGGTCCTGCTGACTCAGCTGGAATGTGAGCTGCAGTCGTGTTTTGGTATTCTTATTCTGACGGCTGTGGGCGCTGGCTGTCAGAATACAATAGCAGGGGACATTCTTCCATCCTCGCTATTTAGTATGGATGGGAAAACCAATCTTTAGTCAACTACTAAGCAGAAGTATACAGTCTATGGGAAACCATTATCAGCTTGCTCACATCAGTTGATATTGGGTGCTGAAATGTATTGGTGGATTGGGACTGCACAATAACCAAAATCAGGAATGTTAACCAGCACAATTCAGAATGGTACAAATAATTAGCATGTGAATTATAATTCCGCTGTTAGGCCTACAATAATAATCATTGTACTACAAGATGCATAATTATAAACCCCCTCAAAAACATCTGCGGGGGTTAATATATGTGCACTACTGTAATATTGCATGATTATACTCTGGTTAAAGTATTTCATTTAGCGCTGTGTATTTTTACTATCATGCAGAAGTAATCACCAAAATGTAACTACTACTGTATATATACACTGAGTGGCCAGATTATTATGCCCACCCCCATCAGTACTTCGCTGGGCCACGAGATAACTCCACGAGATGACTTCGTTGGGCCGCCTCGTGACTCCACGAGATGTTGAAAGGTGATGCGAGGAATCTGACACTGCACTGTTGCCCTTCTGTTGTCTTGTACCAGTCTTGCCACTCTCCGTTCTGCCCTAACATTGACTAGTCGCTGACGGCCACAATTCGCACGTTCAGACCCAGATTTTCCGCTGACAGTCCAGTCTTTAAACACTTTAAGAACAGCTGCTCTTGAACATTTACGAATTCTGCTGTTTTGCTGATACTCGCTCCATGGCTCCGAGCGCCAACAATCATCCCACGTTCAAAGGCTATTAAATCGCGTTGTTTACCCATATCTTCAGAAAAAAATCACTTCTACTGTCGTGGTAAACAACCTGCTTCCCTATTCATAATGGTCTGGCCCTCTAGCAAATTCAGCGCGAAATTATAGCTAATTATAGCTCATTTGCCTACAAACGTCAGGTGGTCATAATAATCTGGCCACTCAGTGTATATATTAACTTTGTTAAACAGAAAAACCTCTTTTGTGTGCCCTTCTGAACCGGGATTCACTGTGTATCTAAGGTCATTACATCCCTGATGTCTTGGCTTTTCAAGCTCCATTATAATCCCTCTATACTGTAGAGACTTTTGCTGTTAGTAGCTTTCACATCCACTAGATAGAGGATAATGGACTTCATATATCTTATTGTTATCATAATTTCTCTAATGCTATTTCTACCTCAATAATTCATTATGAAGGCAGCCAGTACAGGGGTGCTCATGCCTATGGACCCCATAGCAGTTGTATGGTTTTATGTTTTGCTCTATTTACTCCCTGACATTTAGCGGTGCCAAACAACTAGCAATCTAAGTGCAGCATTTTATTTGTGAAAAGCAATTAGGAGTCATTGATCCCTATGGGAAACATATTCCTGTGTTCATAGGTATGTGTAAATTAATCTGTGTTACAGCACTTCTTGCTGCATTTTAGGATAAGAAAAAATGTCAATCTCCTCAATCATCTTCTAGGATGTGTCAAACAAAATGTTCTTTTTCAAGCACTTGTTTCATGTCTGTCTCTAGATGTGATGATCAATGGATGTAGTTACGCATTTCATTCACCACAAAGGAACTGCCAGCAAAGATGTAAAGCTAAATTACTGGAAACCTATTTTTGTTATCATCTGAAATGGCTCCACCTGAATCTGGAATTTTCTCTGCAGAAATAATAGAAAGAATATCTGAAAGCATCCCAATGCATTTGAAATATGATAATGGCATAGTTGAAAAAAATCCATCTGTAAGTATATGTATACATTAATATTAAAGACTTCCACTCCGTGCTCAGTGCCAAAAGTCCTGCAAAAGTTTGGGTCTCCATTGTAACATGGAAGTCTTGTGTATGAAGACAGTTTCCTTATAACTTTGCAGTCTCAGGTTGATTCACTAAATTTTGTGAATATTTACTTCAAATATCCAATCATATTCAGACAAAATAAGTAAACAATGACTCTCTTGACGATTTGATAATACAGTGAATCGTCACACAATCTATTGTGTGAACATTCTCCAATACTGTAGGCCCACTTTCACACGAAGGGTGTCGGTACCAATCAGCCATCTGTGAATAGATCCCCTGCTCAATCGGGGCAGAACGGGACGAATGTCACATTTGTGGCATACGTGTCTGTTCTGTTTTTTCCTTCATCCTGTAATGGAGGAAAAAGTGGAGCTTAATGGACCCATGTAAGGCCTATGGGCATGTGTCCATTTACTTCCTTTTACCTCTGATTCATCATGTTCAGATCCGCAAAAACAGAAATCTTTTCCATTTTTTTTTTGGACCCAGATGAACTCTGAGGTTCGTCCATTATATACAGTATATGCCTGCACATAGACTAACATTGAGCTTATGACCAGGTCCGCCTGAAAAACTGACCGGCGGTTCTGATTGGAACGATCGTGTGAAAGGGGCCTTAGTAAACCAGCCTCAGTGTGACAGGTCTCTAGCAACATTGTAACAGCCACTAGCAGTCTTTTATAAATTAATGGAGATCTGCTGAAAAATACAAACTGGCTAATCAATTGTTTCTCAGAGGCAAGGGTTGTCTAAAGGTGTTGCAGCCTGTCCATAGTTACTTTTCCCATCTTTTCCCATTCCAACTATAATTCTGTAGTAGTCAAACACAGACATAGACCTATGTTAAAATGGACCTGAATTAAAAAAGTACAGATTTCATATGTCATAGGAAACATCCAAAAATGTACTTCCTGGTATCTGAGTGTGTCTGTGCTCTTTGACATGAGGTAGCAAAGCTCTGCCCCTACCAAGATGGCCACCTTCACCCATAAACAGTGCAGAACAAGGCATGGTAAGACAGTAATGGGAAAATGATCAGATGCAGGGAGACCAAAGGCAATAATGGTCAGAGAATAGGTGCAAGTACCCACAGCGCCCTCTTCCTGGGCCCACCCTTGTCTTCACCCCCCTCCTCAACTCCCAGCACCTCCCCTTTTAAGACAATACAGAACCAAGTATAATTTTGCTGTAATATACAGTACTGTGCAAAAGTTTTCGGCAGCTGTGAAAAAATGCTGTAAAGTAAGGATGTTTTCAGAAATAAAAGTGTTTATCGTACGACTTTTGGCGTACGGAAACACCACCAACCTTGCGAAAATCGTACGATCGACTGAAGTTTTCGAACATGCAGGAAAGACAAAAGTCGTATGATTGTACAGTACTGGCAGTTGCACACTACCCATAAAGCATTCTTACTTTATAGCACCTGCCTAAAACGTTTGCACAGTACTGTATAAGCAATTTTAATGGCAGTTCTAATAATACAAAAATGCAGTAAAATGTACAAAACATAAAAAATATAATGCACTTTCTAATGTAATCTGACAGGCACAGGGTTCTTATAGAGTAGCCGACAGTGGCGAGCAATTGCATGAACCATTGGCAGACTCTGCTCCTCTCACCGAGTGCCAGAGTTCTTAAGTGACCAATAGGACTCTTTGGCTATACACGCCTGGAATTTCAGTGGATTCTTGCTGAATAGGCTGAAATACAAGCTATGGATGGTCCTGCTGGCACCAACTGAATCAACAAAAGGTCATTACAAAATCAAAGGAGCTGGGTGGAAAATTGTCAGCTGAAGTGACTGCATCCAATCAGCTGTAGTCTCTGTTTGGGTACTCAGAAAGCTGGAGGTGCTGACTGTCTGAATACAATAGCCGGCAGGGGAAATTCCCCCTTCCACCCTGTTTAGCCTTTGTGCAGGGAATTGAGCGATCTCTCTTGTGCAGCCCACATTAGTTTTAATTTCACTGTACTTGCTCCATGCTTCCTCTGGCTCAGTGACTCGGAAAGCAGTGAAGCCAAGAGACAGCCAGGCAACAGCATTTTGAGAAGGGGTCAACAATGGCAGCTCCCATATGTATCTGTAAAGACAGGTTTCCTTTAGAGTGGAACTAAAGTCTGTTATTCAAAAGTGCTGACAGAAAGGCTGAGTCTTTTCTGTAATCAATGCTTCTTCTTGGTAACTCAGTATGCTGACTCAGCATCATTCTTTGCCAAGACTAACAGGGTTATTCACAAAAGGGTGAAAAGTTTAGAGAAGGCCTGAGAAGTGAACAATCTAGGACAACATAGCTGATCTAGACAGTGAGCTGAATTGGAGAATTTTCCAGTTCAGCTATGTTGTCCTAGATTGTTCTCTTCTCCTGCCCTCTCCAAACTCTTCACCCTTTTTGTGAATAACCCTGTAAATACCTTCCATGTCACAGAACCAAGACACAGAACCCAGAAGAAGACCGGGAGAAGATGGAAGCCAACCACACAGAGAACTCTGACATCACAGAGCTTGAGGGAAACGCTGTGGTAGGTATGTCTACCATAATGTGCTACTATGCTGTGCACAGTAGCACATTTTGGCTGAAAGCTCTTGGGGGGCATTTTGCTAATGGTTTACATCCTACTACTTGTTTTTTTAGTCAGGAAAATATGAAATATCACATATTAATATTCTGTATTTTCATATCCAAACAGCATGTGGTAAGCCAGGCTTTTTCACATGTTTTCTATGCTCTCCGTATTTCCACTACTGATAAAAGCCCATTGTTTACAGAGTCTCATAGCTCAAGCTGAAATTTCCAAACACGGGTCAATAATTCCAACCCCTGACTCATCCACTTTTCTCTTCCTCTCATCAGAGTGCTCCTTAAGACTCAGAGATGGAAAGTCTGAAGGGAAAGAACTTCTGCTCTGCCTTTAGACAACCCATAATGTTTTGTGAATGTAGTGTCAAGGTTGCACTTTATAAAATATATACGTGATTTTTTTTCAAATCTACTGCACAAAGCACTGCCATTAGACCCGAAGGGGGTTTTACTCAACCTTTCTCCAGAAAAGTTGCCTCGCAACCAACATACATTTCTGGTGCATGGTCTCACGGCAGCCAAGCAAACTGTGGCAAAATCCTGGAAATCTCCTGTACTTCCTTTTGCTGACACGTAGACTTCACTGGATCTTTATTAATGAACGTATCCATGGATCCAATACCTACAATCACATTCATTTGACAGACGTCTTTTAATGCTTTAGACCCTGGTACCAGGCAGCGGATGTCTCCCGCCCATATTCGGGATCGAACTGAGTCTGGAAAGTCTTCTCCTCTCTCTTCCTGACTTTACTATCCTTTTCAACCCTCTTTTCTAATCTCATTTTTACTATTTCCCTAAACTTGCCTCTTCTTAGGCACAGTTTATCATTTTTGGGGACGTTTTCTATGTTTTTACACAGCACATGAGAACGACTTACATAAATGCGATTTACTAATGTTTTGCTCCTTCTTAGTGGCCCTGTTGCTTTACTGTAGCCTCCGTACATCCACGTGTCCCGCATTGCGACCTGGAACTTCCAGGGCCTGGGGGGGCCACATTATATGCTCTTCGCCACTGGAACGACCCACCTGACAACTGTGCTGTACCTGCTTTTGTGCTGTTATCTTTGTCCCCAACTATCATACTGTTTGATATATTCTTGCGTTGATACCAGCTACTTAAGTGTCTTGTACTGAAAAACAATAAAAAAACTTTTGATTAAAAAAAATAAATAAATAT
>NW_017306286.1:2104120-2206840 GCF_000935625.1 Nanorana parkeri | reverse complement strand
TGTTATGAAAATTACAAAAAAACTGTTATAGTTTCCCTTTAAAGCAAAATAAGTCATAACAAATCTACAGTAGCAAAAAAACAAGTTGTAGAAAAATACATTACTCATAATGGCATGTTGCACAAATTATAACCCACTCGATAAACAATGTGCATGCGAGTAAAATGTAAAACAGGACTCAAATTGCTACAAACAAATACAGGAAATAAAAAAAAATAGCTCACCACTTATTTGTAATATCATGTCAGAAACCATTTTGTGTGCATCCACAACAATTTTTACTCCAGCTACTCAGTGTGTCATTTTATTAATTTAGTCTGCGCTCTCCTCACTACCCTCTAACATATGAACATTCATATCTCCTATGGAGCCATAGTTGGCCAGGCTCCAAATTAAAAACAAAATCTAAAATCCTAGTTTTAGAAAAAGAGCGAGTCTGTTCATCCGCAGTTTTCATAATTGCCCTGTCCTTTTTTCAATGGGTAATTTTTTTCCAGCCATGTACCAAACTTAATGTCCTGACTTGGCAATTTTGTTCTCAATGTGACATTAGCTTTTGCTAAGTATTTCACAATGTCCTCATCAATTTAGTAACAATGAGTGACATGCCAAGTCAGCCTACAACTGTGCTATCTGAAGTGTTACTTCATATATAACATCGGGAACAGACTGATTTTACAAGAGTGCCTTTTGTGCAATTGTTCTTTTAACTAAATTAAATATAATTACATATTTTCTCTGATTAGTAAAACAGACTAATGTAGTGAATTAAAGGCTATTGCCTCTCAATGCACACAGCTGTGTCAAGGTTAATGTTTAATCTACTGCATTTAATCGGTGGACTTCTTTAAAGATGTCACTATCCCATTGTTGGCTTTCCGCAGCTTATCTGTAGGTGATCTATTCTGTTGGCCCCAGTGGGTGACCTTCACCAAAGGATGGCTTGGGGGGGCCGGCAGCAGAAAAGGCAGAGCTGCTATCAATCAATAAACCGGCCAGCTAACTGGTATATTGAGTTTGCCTGCAGGGAGGATAAGCGCACTTTGCCAGCTTCTTAGGTGCTCATCCTGTAGCTTTGCATATTTAATTAGAAGTCAGTCGAGAATTAACACAAAAACCAATGCATTTTCTCTTGAAGGGAGTGCCAGACAGCCACTTAAAGCTGAAAATGGCTTTGAAATGGCTGCATAGGATATTTTTTCCAGCATATTACAACTTGCAAAAAGGAGTTTTAGTGCAAAGCAGTTTTGTTTTTAAACATACTTCTTTCAAGTGACCCAATACCATTCCTCTTGCTATCCCATTTACAGCACCTGTGCATAAAGGTTGCTGTAAGCCTTTTATTGCACCCTCTCTCCTGTCACATTTATCTACTGATCTCTAGATAGCAGCTGTAAAACTCCACTTTATCTCCTTTCACATTCTTCATCCTGGCTTTTCTTGTAAGTTGGAATTATTATTTGTTTTCTATTGGCTGACCTCAGCTAACAGAAACAAAAATATTATTTTAGCCAATTGAGAAAGGAGGGATAATATCATAGTATCCATACAGGCTGAACACATATACACTTTTGAATGTAAAGGCAATTTTTTATATATAAGCAGAGGAGGTTACCTCAATGAAGACTGCTAGTCAGAACAGAGGTAGATCCAGAGACATTGGCAACACACAGGCTAATGTTACATGTAAATCTTTACTTTTTTTGTAAAGGTCAAGCTTGGTCAGGCCCCCTACGTCTTCCTACATCTTCCTACTGGTCACTTTGGCAGCCCATCATATAAAAAAGGCCAAACAGAGATGCCTGGAAGATTGCATGGGATGGTCAAGATTTGTGTATAGCTTTAGCTGCCTATGCCATCAAATGCTAGTGGGTAAGTGCAGGCTTGTAGATGAACACTGAAAGACTACATAATCATAACCTCATCAACTTCTCCAATGCTTACCTCCATGACCTCTCCATAGTCTCTCCCATCTTGTGGAATTCCCTACCCCAACACGCCCGGCTATCTCCTGTCTGCCTTAGCAATCCCTGAAAACTGATCTCTTCAGGGAAGCCTATACTGCCTCTACCAAACAACTGAACTTATACTATTTCAAACAACTTATCCACACACAGCTACCACCTTTTGTATCACTTGCCCCTCCCTTTTATATTGTAAGCTCTCACCAGCAAGGCCCTCCTAGCCATCTTTCCTTGAATTATATTGCAACTGTATTGTTTTTCTTTATATGGCACTACAGCTATTCCTCACTTAACGGCCGAGGTCCGCTCCTACGACTAGGTTGTTAAACAAATTAGTCGTTAAGCGAGGAACTGTATACAGTATTGTACTGTATTAGTACAGTACTTCAGTGTTGGAGATGTACAGTACTGTACAGTGTACTGTAAATCTGTAAATACAGTACTTACCCAGGATAGTAGCGGAGAATGGAGTACAGTACTGTATGCAAGATGGAGTCGCTGAGACGCCGCACTTCCGCTGCCAGGTTGCCGCGCGTACTGTTGGAGAGCTGATCGTAAGAGCAAGCGGTCGCTAAACAGGTAGGTCGTTAATTGAGGAATAGCTGTATATAAATCCTGTATAATAGTAGTAATAATAATAACCATCCATTTTTGTTGTCCGCTAATGTCTGAGCCTCATGCTGTGACTGAAGATCAGTTCTGCTCATCCACAGATATGAACGGAGCCTTGCATTCTTGCAAGACAATTTCCCTGCAAACGTATCTCTTAGCAGTTGCTTGTTTCAGAAGCCCATGGAGTCATGGGCACCACAAAATGAGAAAGCCTTTATTTTCACAGAAAAATGTGAAGATGTTATAGAAAAACATGAGGGTTGTTTTTCCAGCTTTGATGAGTGCAGTGCTTCACAGAGTTCTTCTTAAGAAAGCCAGCATGTTGTCAAACTCAGTTGGAGTCCACGTCAAACTAAGCGATTAGCTTCTAATTTCCTCACCATTTTCTCACTTCCTTACATTTTGTAGCTTATTAATTAATTAGTCATGAAATACAGGGTAGGTTAATCCGACCTCCTCTACATTTATGTTGCATATCTCCTAAATGGCATAACAACTAAAACATTGTAGCGTTAAATATTTCAGTGCTTTTTGCAACATACACAAATTTAGATATCTAATAAGTAAAAATACAGTTATTATTTTTTGTTATTGATGTGTGCTAATTATCAGATTACTTTTAACTTTTGCTACAAAGCATTGTGGCATATTCCTTAGAGTATAAAATAGTAACTGTGAGGTGAAAATTCTATTTAGATCATTGAGCACACTTAGGGGGCTATTCACAGAGGACCCGAAGGATCCAGCCATAGCTTCGGCTGATCCTTCAGTCGAGCCAAAGTGTCTGACGAAGCGGGGCAAATAGCCGGCCAATGGCCTGCCTTTCTCCCAGCAAATGACAGCTGGATGTAGCCAGCCATTATCTCATGTCTGGCTGCGCCCAGTTGTAATGACAGATCAGCGTCCACAAATGACCTGGGGACGCTGATCTGTCATTGGTGCCGGCAAATAGGAAACAGTTGGGCAGAGCTAGCTGTCACTGCTAGCTCCACCAAATTGTTTTTTTTTCTTTTAAAAAAATTCTTTATTTTTTTTAATTGAATATTTATTAAAATTTTTCAAAATATTTTTTCAACTTTTTTTTGTTTCGACTTTTTTCTCTATTTGCTATTCCGCTCTGTACCACGGAATAGCAGAGCTGAATGCTGCTCGGCGACATTTGGCTATTCACTTACTGCCGTTCGTCCTCTATGTGAGTGAGCTGCCGTAGCTGCCGGAGCCAATCCAACATCTGCCATCATTTGCCACCTTGCAAGACCCTTGCTTGGACTTGACTACTCTCTTGCTTGCCATCTACCTTGACCCCTCTTGGACATGGTTATTCTACTGCATGATGTCTAGTGGTCAGTCTCTACACCGTAGTCATTCCTGTTCATTCTGTTCCTGCTACCCCTTGGTGGGACAATCCTGAGGGCCACAGCCTGGTGACAGTTTGCAGTAAAGTAAACCGGGATCACTAGGGTCTCTGGCCCATTTTCACCATCAGGAGCTCTAGTGCAGACCAACTGTCACTTGGGCCCCATGCCTTAGGTGAGCCCACATCACCTGTCAGGGGCACCATAATATGCTCATAGTGGAAAGTGTAAGTTATAGTGGAGTACAACGCACTAAACTGGGAAGAAGCACTGCTGATGTGTGCCATACACTTTTCATCACAGTTTTATTTACTAAAAGCTAGAACCAAGTTCTATATACATACTGCTTTATATTCTCTTTCCAAACTGAAAGATCCTGCAACATTGTGATGTGTTTCTTTCCCTTCCTCGTGCTGCAGAGAGCCAAGAATTATCTATGCCTGCAAAGGCCGTCAAACACAATATGTAAAATAAAAGATTTATACTGCAGCTCTAGCTCTCTCACTGAAACATCTTTATTTCCTCTATCATTCCAGACCACTAAACCTCGTCTGCATTGTATCACTTAGTCATAATTTGTAGATTATGCTCTGCTAATGTTCAACCCAACTATCTACTTCGTAAAATAAAAGCCATAATTACTTCTGGTAGTATTTTTAAAATGTTCTGCCTTTATTTTAAAGTTGTACAGCAACATCTAAAATTGAAAACATATTATTGTAAGTCAGCAAGTGTAGATACAAAAAGGCTTTACGCTGTACAGGAGCTCTATATTTTAAATATAAAATTAGATGGCAGATCGACTAACAAATCTTGTCACATACAGGCCAAGGACTTTTAGGCTCCATAAGCTTTGATTTAGAATCTTGAAAACAAAGATCAGTCTCCTAAATTTAGACAAGTGCTTGGTCGAGTGCAACAAACCTAGTTTATTTAATATCAAACCTAATAAAATATTTACAGAACATAATACATGTCTTTTATTAGAAAGGCTAAATATATATACATATATAGAATGTTATACTTAATGGTATTATATAAGATGCAATTTTGCAATGGATCGTATTGCATCTTATAAAAAATGTATGAGTGATATAAATACAAACTAATTAATGAGCACTAAAAATGCTGTCTGGATGACTTTTTCTCCTCTATCTCCAAAGTTGTTTTCAAACTTCTATTTTTCAGTCACCAGGCCAGACTTGATGGTTGTCTATCATGCCACAGTCATCTCATATCATGACTGTTTATTGTCATTACTATCATTTCAATAATGAATGAAGGATGACAGGTACTGTAGTTTTCAGCCAGGTACTTGTCAGCTTCCACAATTCTTCTCAGTACTTATGGTACAGGTCGATTACCAACCTGTCAATTGTCTCTTCAAAAATAAATCTTAGCAACTTAAGCACATGTTTACAACCATTAAGTGTATATAAAGCCTTTTTGTTTTATTTTTGAAAAGAGTGGTGAGAGCATTACCACAATCTGTGCCCCCGCTAGGGAGATATTGCCTCTATGTATCTTGGACATCACTATCACTGGGACAGAAAGAAAAGGAAAATCCAAAGTATTGAGTTGCCATGAGAACAGGAATAGAGAGGAAATCTTCCAATGGGGACACTTGTTTGGTAATAACTAGGGACATCCCAATACTGATACTAGGCATTTTCACTAATACTTGTACTCGTGAAAATGTCCCGATTCTTAAGGCCTTACACTGCAGCGGCTGTCTGAGTTCCAACGCTTGTGGGAACTTCCGGCAGCCTGCTGGGGACCTGGCAGTAGCTGTTCTTGACTGTGCCTGTCTGGTTCTATATCTCCTCCTCCTCCTTCCTGGCACAGGCACACCCATGGACAGCCCCACACCCCATAGTACAGCCCTGGAGCCAGCACCATTACCTCTACAGCATAGCCACAGTGCCATGCAGAGATCAACATGCTGCCCGGGGGAGATCAGCACGCAGCCTGGTGAGATGTATTCTGCTCTGGGGATATGTATTCTGCTCTGGTGACATGTACTCTGCTCTGGGGGACATGTATTCTGCTCTGGTGACATGTATTCCGCTCTAGTGAGATGTATTTTGCTCTGGTGAGATGTACTCTGCTCTGGGGACATGTATTCTGCTCTGGGGACATGTATTCTGCTCTGGGGACATGTATTCTGCTCTGGTGACATGTATTCTGCTCTGGTGACATGTGTTCAGCTCTGGTGACATCTGTATTTAGCTCTGGTGACATCTGTATTTAACTCTGGTGAGAAACTGCACTAAAATCATCAGTGCTGTTTTAGAAAAAATGTCCCTTTAAGAAAAAGTATTGGTAATTGGTATCGGCAAGTACCTGAGGAAAAGTACTTGTACTTGGTCTTGAAAAAGTGGTATCAGGACATCCCTAGCAATAACTATCTAATATTGGATTTCCCTTACTCTGGAGGGACTCACTTCCTGCTATGTCTGCAGGACAGAGAGTGATGGTATATCTCTCAAATGGGACACTCATGGTAAAAGAAACTGCGGTTTTACCAACTTTCACATTTAAAAAAAAAAAAGTTTTGGCTTTAGACATCTTTAAAGGCCCATTATATCCAGTGGGTGAGCATTATGCTCTGGATTTTCCAATGCATTGCACTATTTACTTTTTTATCTTTATTGAGACGCCACAAGATCCAGTGTGTTGACTTTTAGTGATGTGTGCTGCGCTGCAAAAAGATATGGAGACATGCTGCATGCATGGTGTGAACGGGCCACATAGAAAACAATTGTTCTCTATGCACCCTTGCGTTGAGCCTACATTGATCAATGCAGCTTAACAAGCTCTAAGAGTAGAGGCTCACCACCCAGCAAACTTATCAGTTTTCCAGCAAAAAAATTAAATAATAAATAATCTTATTAATAATAGATAATATTTTTTCACTGTTTAACAATTTGAATTAAAAACAGAGGTTTTAGTTGCACACATTTGCAAATATATGTGGAAGTCACACTGCCTCATCAAAGCCCCTCTGTAATGTGCGGCCCCTAATTCTATCCTATGAGAGCCTCCATCTTGGAACAAATATAGCAATTGATAAATTAAGGGCAGGTATGCCTGGAGGTAGCCCATTCCTCCTTATAGGCACAGGGAAACACCCGAAGACCAGCACATGACAATGGCAGCTGAAGACCCCTATTGGATCCCTGTGCCAAATCCAGCAAAACAAAAATGGCAACCACTTCAATCAATTACCTCCCAAAACTCTTATCAGCTAGCCAGCAAAACAAAAACAGCTTTACACTGTTTAAGGATTTGAATGCATTTGCAAATATGTGTGGAAGCCACACTGCCTTATTAAGGCCTCTCCAGCAAATAAAGAGAAATGGCAACCCATACAATCAATTTGCAATTTAACAATTTATGTTGGCTATGTAAGTCCCTCTATAAGAAAAACTGTGTGCACACCACTCTCCACTCTTGTGTAACACCAAATCATGCACCCCTTTAAGAAACTCACTCACCAAATCCATTTTACCCACTGGCAAAATAAGGTACAAACAGCTTTTTTTTTCACATTCTAGCACTTTCACTGATGTGTCGAATCTGTCAGTCAGGTCCCTCCAGTTCATTTCCACTCCACAGAATCTCACAGGATTAAAGAGATAAAAAGGCTCCCACAGTGTTAACAAGTTAAAAACCTTTATTAAAATAATGAAATGGGTACCCTCACAAGTCTCACTTCAGACTTACCTTCCTTCTACAGCAGGGCCCTCTTCCTTGTCTCCTTGGTCAGGGGGCGGGGCTAAGAGGGTCGGGTCCTCACACAGCAGAATGTGCTGCCAGGCGGTGCCTGCAGCATATTCTGCTGGTGACAGCCTCTCCCATCCCTGCCGCACAGCTGCCCGTACATCCTGCGGGCGGCTGTGTGGCAGGGAAGGAGCGGCACTCTCTTGGGGGGCCCTCTTCTTCCTCGCTGGGCCGCCCCAAGTGGCGGAACGCCTGGGCCCGGTCACAATTGCCACCGCTGTGACCCTGGTAGTTCCGCCAGTGGGCGTAGTGATTAGCACTTCTACCTTGTAGTACTAGGGTCCCTGGTTCAAATCCTGGCCAGGTCACTATCTGTAAGAAGTTTGCATGTTCTCCCTGTGCTTGCGTAGGTTTCCTCCAGGTACTCTGCTTTTCTCCCACACTCCAAAGACATGCTGTAAGGTTAATTGACCTAGTATGTATGCATGTGACATAAGGACACTAGATTGGAAGCTCCTGAAGTGCAGGGACTGATGTGAATGTGCTGCATAATTTGTCGGCGCTATATAAATACCAGCAATAATAACATATAAGTTGCAATTATCTCATGGCATTCTTTGCCTGACCTCTAAATCCATAGGGTGAATGTCCAGCTGATGTGGTGACATCATAAGTTCCCACAACTTGGCGCATTTTGTCACAAGGACTTCCTCAGGAGAGCATTATTCTATTGTCAGCTTTTACTTGATAATTAGCACAATGACTTAGGTGCAGGATTAGGTTTCTACGGTTTCTACAATATGATATGTAGAAACTTAAAAACGGGCCAGTAGCAAACATTCAAATACTTGATTGATGTCATGTTCTAAATCACATTAAAATAATAACATCTAGAATCTGATTGGTTGCTATGGATAACTTCCATTTATACTTTTTACTATACATCCTGATAATTTCATCTTGGGATATGCATATACAAGCAAGATACTAAAATAATTTGTGTCATGGTTGGTATGTTAAATAAAAGGTCACTCATTCCAATGACACAGCTGTGAATAAAATAATATAAATATTCTCAATGCCACAATAAAAACATAAAACACCCATCAAATGCCATAGTCAGTATAAAAAACCCATCTCAATGTCACAGACATGAATAGAAAGCATCCATCAATAATAAAATATTATTTAAATGTCACAATTGGTAAGAAAAAAATAAAGCATTCATCTTAATGCCACAGCTTTCATATAATAAAGTACCTTTATCTTTCCTACAATTGCATACTTCCAATAATTTGTGACCCCATTTTATACTGTGTATAGTTTCAATTCTTGAATGTACCGTAGCAAAATATAGTGCCACTTAATGGCATCAAGTGCTATACCGTGTATGTTATCTTGTGATATATAGTTACCCTTCATTGATATGTAAGGATGTGTCGAGTCTGTGCATCTTATCTAGTGGTGCACAGTGCTCATTATCTGGTATCAATTTCTTGTTACCTAGTAGTCAACTTCCTGTTATCTATTGCTAAAGCTCATTGCTTCTTATTTTGTGTATGTTGTGACCCATACTTGACATTTAAAGGTTCAGTCCAACCTAAAGTAAACTTGTATTCATAGGTGGAGCTTGGCGGGTTGAGTAGCCCTTGCATCTTTTTTTCTTGAATACACCTACAGCAAGCTTTCTTTACCATAATTCCAGATACTGTTTCTATCAACCTGCGTGTTTAATGCATTCCAGCAACTCCTGTTGTATTCAAAATATACAAAAAATAAAAAACCAACAGGAATAGCAGAAACCTTTTGTAATGTCCCAGGAACTAAAGTGCTGTAATAGTCTTTAGTCCTTAAGATAATATATTGGTGGTTTAACTCTCTAGCATCCACCAAAAACAGGAGTCAGTTCTGGGTGGACTAACCCCTTACCAGATTCTGGTATGCGGTGCTCACTCTCTTGTATGTAGTGGTGTACAGTGCTCATTCTTGGTATGCAGGAGGGACACTGATAAGGGGGTACAGTCAGCCACCCCGTATTAGGTCTGGGCCCTGTCGGGTCAGCAGGGGGAACTGGGTCACTGCCTGGCCTGTGACACTGAAGTGGATGGATTCCTGGTTACATGGACAGAGCGTTTAGTAAGTGGGCAGTCCCGCATTGTATCTGGCCAATGGGAGCCTGCATTGCCCAATAGAGACACCCAAGGTATGCCACCAGCCAATGAAAGTGCTGTGGATATAGAAAGCAAAGATCTCACACATGGATTCCTAGCTGTGAAGAGTGGGTGGAGAAGTCGGGAGGAGTACAAGTGAAATATACTTGCATGAGATCTTTCTATCCTTAGAGAGGTGAGTTAGACATTATTTCCACATTTTATTGTTGCTATGTGTATATACAGATACATATGGAAATCCCTGTTTGTTGAGATCACAAGACTTTGGCTTGGGATCAGAGCTAAGTCTATTTGCATGCGACTCAATTAGGAAATTAACCCTTTCATGAACAGCTTTCCTCGTCTCTAACAGGTGGCTCAAACAACTCTCAATATTTACACGGGCACAGAAACAGAACAGAGACAACTAAACAGAAAGCATCAGATAGAAGTACAGGCTCAACTGGAATATTCAGAGAGCAGAGTGAGGGCTCACGAGGGGTGAGCGGCGTGAGTTTCACACAGAGGTGTGATCAGCGTCTTAGGAGCTGTGGAAAGCTACTAAGCAAAATTAAAGACTGTAATTTATGTTGCTGCAGACAAGCTGATTATTATGAGAATGTTGGCTCTTCTTGTGTAACAGGGGAGGTCTACCCTGTTGTCGGAAAAATACTTTTTGTGACAACAGGGTAGACCTCCCTGCAAATGTGCACTGCAGCACACATGATTGGCTCCTAGTACTACCACTTCCTCTCCCGGCACTAGAGCTGCTGTGCAAGGTATGGAAAGGTCGGCCTCCCTTTTGAAAAAGTCTTCATGACAAAACATGTCAAGGAGGAGTTAACACGCTGATGTCATCAAGCTGATAACTGGAGGAGAAGTTGTTTGCCAGTGGGGGAATTATACCGCTCTGCCTATTAAACCTTGAATGTAAGTTTTTAAAGAATCTATGATTAAACGTTTTTAAGGATTTCACACTATGTGGCGTCTACATTTTTTTCCATGGGGCACTGAATGAACTACAAGGAGAAATGTGCAGAGGAGGCTAATATTGGCCATTTAGAAGGTGGATTGACAGGAATTGGAACAACTTGAACGCACCAAAAGTTTTTAAAAAAAACAGCAAACTGAAAGGAGATATTGACTGCAAAGGAGGTTGCAAGGATTTGAATCTGAGTGCAGTTTGACCATTTAATAGTGGTCAAAGGAGTCTGGTGAGTGTATCGATTACACAGAAACACTAAGTATACCACACTAAGAAATACCTTTTTGGAATGTTGAACATTTGCCCTTTATATATTGCTGACATATCCTCTTAAAGAGGCTTTTTTTTTTTTTTGAGACAAATTTGCGGAGTTGCACATGTGATTTGGATCGCAATACATTGCACATGCAGTTTTGAGATTGTATTGAATTTAACTATAGGACAGGTCGTATATTATGTTGGGGCTATCACTAGGAACTTTATTGTTTTTGTATATTTATGTATAAGTTGTAAGTTTTTTAGCGCAGTGACTTTGTCTTGAAAGTGTATTTTTTGGTTGCCTG
This sequence comes from Nanorana parkeri, assembly GCF_000935625.1. Classification (NCBI taxonomy): domain Eukaryota; kingdom Metazoa; phylum Chordata; class Amphibia; order Anura; family Dicroglossidae; genus Nanorana; species Nanorana parkeri. The sequence continues at coordinate 2,195,488 of NW_017306286.1, read as the reverse complement.
GACTACACAAATGCTCTGCACCACAGTAAAAATATTTACTATACAGTAGAATAGCTGGGGCTTTAAAAATAAAAATAAATGCATTGCAAACTTTATTATATTAAACCTTTGTACAGGTGAGCCATGGTATCCAGAAATCAGAAGAATGTATTCATATTAGTGAATTTCCAAGTTACACAATAATAATAATATAATGACCTCTTCATTTGATGAGATGGTACTCATCATGGAATATATTCTCCTCAAGGACATCATTCTTATACCTGCCAAGCTCAGTTTGAATGGGTTACCCTAAACTAAACTTCTGTATTGAAAGAGGTCGGTTTTTGTTTTGTTTTGTCTTTTACAATGTCCTTGACATGTTGATTAAAGAGGGGAAAAAAAACCTTCTTGACAAGAATGTGAGAAGTGTCAGAGAAAGCTGATTAGAGTCCCGTAGGATAAGAATAGATAAACAAGAGTTTGTGTGCTATATTCTCTCCCTATGGCTGGGCACGAAAAGGACCTTTCTCAAGGTCTTGTTAATTGATAAATGCCTTTTAACAGAATTCTGAAGATTGAGAGCAGAGATATGCACGCATATAACCGCTTAGGGGAATTATAATGCCTCTTTAATTAAACGCCTTTATTAGGATAGATTCTAACAGCTAACCTTGATCTTATTAGAACTTCAGGGCCTCAGTGTGCAGATAATAGTACAAATAGCATTGCACTGATAAAAAATGTATGCTCGCACACATACAAAGCATAATTTCCTCTCCACTGTGAATATGCACATTTAATAAGCTATGACCTTTGAGTGTATGAATTTACATATGTATGTGTGTTTTTCTATATATATGTGCATGATCATTTACCCCCTACTAGTATACTGGAAAATGTATCACTAGGTATCCAGCTAGAATTATTGTATGCACTTTCTCATACTGGAATATTATGTATCAGTCCTAGAGGACACCGATCTAACCTCCTATTACACTCCGCACTTAACCACTATGGTACAAAGCCACAATCCACCTTTCAAGGATGCACATCAGTTTACAGCAGGATGGCAAAACACAACGAATATCTTCAAATGTATCTTTATTTCATAATGTGAAGTCCATAAAAGCAACACCTGCTTATATGTTTCAGCCCTACTGAGCTGCCGTAGTCATAGGGCCTATGACTATCACCATTTTAGTTTAATACTACTGAAGAGTAAGGACCAGCAGTGTGGATCTCTACTTATTGTATCACAAATATGGCCAACTGCCAGGATTACACTACTCCATGTGCAATTCCCATCCTTGCCACTTTCTGTCCCCAACAGAGGGAGAAAGGTTTTATGACATAAGCACACGTTTACAACCCTTTTGCTGCTTCCTGTGACTTTATGATATCCTCTCCTTGTTGTGTTATGATTTTGACACTCCCTATGTGGCAAAATTAAAGAGGTGTTCCATAGCCCCTACGGAGTAGCAGGGGTTGTAACAACTGCAACCTTTGTTCCTAGATCTATCTCAGTTTTGGCTGGAGTTCCACTTCAATGAAGAATCTTGGTGTATAAAACATGGTGGTAGGGGCATCCCTGGTGAGAACAAGAGCCGAACTTCATGAGCTCCTGATGGACAGAGTGAAGGTCCAATTAGCCAGATCCCGCCGTTCGTTCTACGAATATGGGAACAAGGCCGGTCGGATTCTTGCTAACGCTCTGCGGGACTCTAGATCTCGCAACTTCATTCCGTCCATCCACTCGGGTTCGGGCTCGGTAGTGTCACGATCCTCAGACATAGCGGCTCAATTCTGCTCATTCTTCACTAAACTATATAACTTGCGAACTACGCCAAGCCCCACTGCCCGAGAGACGAGGATGTCAGAAATTAGGGATTACCTGGCCAGCTCGGGCGCGCCACGCCTCTCCGCTTCTGACAGTCAGGCGTTAGAGGCCTCATTGTCCCAAGCCGAATTTGACCGCATTCTGTTGTTTTAACATTTTGAAGGGCCATGTGGCCTTCGAGTGTGCTTCATTCCAATGTACCCCACCCTTGTTGCCTATAAATAAAGAATTTGAAAAAAAAAACAAAAAAACATGGTGGTAGGGATCATCTGGATATTGACATCAGTAAAAGAAAGTAAATTGGAAATGTTGCCTATTCTCTATTGTTCTCAGACGTGCAGGAATATAATGGTGCTACAAGTCAGTGTGTGTGTGTGGGCCTATCCCGAGCTACACAAAAAAGTTAGTGGGGGTAGGGGACAACGATTGGAGGATTTAATAATTTGCAAACAATCTGATTAACTTGTGTGTGGCCCACTATGTATACTTGCCCTCTACATTAAAAGTGTGTGCCTACTAGTACCAAATAGAGCAATTAAAGCTAATTAATGCTTTCTTTATCATTAGATATGTTCCTAACAAAATATCATTCAACTTATAGAGATGAAGCATTGGAGATAGAAGACTAGAATTACTACATGTTTTAAACATTGTTAAGAGATGAAAAGAAACCTCTTACTGATTAAATTTTATCCTCAAATGAACACAAGCATCAGCAAAGTGGATCTGTTTGCTTGAGCCTTTTTTACTCTCAATAGACTGAATCGCCTGTTTAACAAAACAGCAGTAACGAGATGTGAAATGTGGAACAAAGGGTAATTTGCAAGCAACCGTATTTAAGACTGATTAACCCTTTTGAAGGTAAAAAAATAAGCGCAAAAACATTTGTTTGAAGTATTAATCCGCACCACCATGTTTATACCTAACCTTCAAAGACCTAATAAAGCTTACAGAACAATGTCCTTAGCTACATAAGAGGCTAGAAGCTTTCCATCAAAAAATAGCATTCTGAAACAGCAAAGAAGATTTAATTACAATAGACTATCCTGACTTATACAGCAGAAAACAGGTGCCAAAGCTTTTAAAATAAGACAATTGACAAAAATGATTCATCACCATGGAAATATCCATTTTATCAAAGATCTCTGTATCTGATGTCTTCATCAGTTCATGTAGCTTTTAATATTTCTCAAGCTCTGAGATATTCAATGGCCTTGCAGTCAGATGAGAAGATCGGTGATATATCTGTCGAAATATTTAAGATTCATCGATTTATATACCGAAAGGAAGTTATGGGGCCCATAGACACAAGTATGATCTTACCCTTTTTTGTCAGAGAAGTGTGACTAGCCCATAATATTTAGAAACAAAAACAGATCGCCAACCCATAGAAATATTAATCTATGATAATGCAGAGGTAAGCCAGGTCTTGTCACTGCCTATGGCAGTTTGCTTATCGTGCATGGCAGATGTAAAGCTGTTGTACATGAGGACCCTAAGCTGACCATGTGGTACAAGATAATTCTACGTTATAAAAACTCTATCACTATACAGTATATGCACAAGGTCACTGATATGTTATCTGGCTGGCTTTACCTGCACCTTCCAGATTAAAACTGATATAGGTGTATGTCTAAGTAGGACAAATAATTGTGGTACTAATGTTGATAAAAGGTTGTAGGAAATCTATAGCTCCTACTGGGTTTCAGTAATAAATGGCCAACATATTAGAGACAGTTGGCCTATTTTATGATACCTATTATATTATCTAGATGCTTGTGTACAACGTGAGTCTTTTCAGCAGTGTCCAATGTAGAAGTCGTGGGTTGTACTTAAGTGCATGGAATGCTGGCTGATGATCAGTTTACATGATCATCAGCCAGACTTAAGACTTAAAGGTATACTTTATGGCCAAATGTTTGTGAACACCTTACAATCACACCTACACAGTAAGACTAAAAGTATGTGAACACTGCTCCAAATGTTTGAATTCAGGTGTTACCAGTGATTGGTAATGTTTATGCTACTGCATACCACATTTTAGCTAATTATGCACTTCCAACCTTGTGGCAACAGTTTGGGGAAGACCCTATACTGTTCCAGCATAACTGTGCCCCTGTGCACAAAGTCAGCTCCATAGAGACAAGTTTGTGGTGGAGAAACACAATTGACCTGCAAAAAAAAAACCTACCTTAACCCTACTAAACACCTTTAGGATGAATTGGAACACTGATTGTTAGGCCAGGTCTTCCCAACCAATATTACCTGACTTCACCAATACCCTTTTGGCAGAATGGGTACAAATTCTGAGAAAGCTCCAAATGTTTATGGAAACATTTTCTAGATATGTGGCAGCTATTAAATATGCATGGTTTTGGAATGGAATGTTCAACCAGGTCATATAGGTGTGATGGTCAGGTGTCTACAAATGATTAGCCATATAGTTTTGGCATACAAAGCCTGCCAACTATTGTGTGCATGATCTGATTTTGCCAATTTTTATAGTGCAACATTGTTTGTGTGCTGACACTTTTATCTATAATTTTGGACCAAGCCCATTTGTGTTAGAGTCTTGGAGAAATTCTGAGCAACCCAAAGCATCTTGTGCCAGCCCACAGATGCTTTGAAAAATGCTGGCCCTGCAGCCAATCTGGGCAATCTGGGCCTGACTACAAAGTCACTATTAATTGCAGTTTCTTTTAGCTTAATACTACTATAGTTGTAAAGATTCTTTTAAAATTCAGATGCACCCAAGAGAGACAGCAGCTTCTCATTATATTACATACTGTGATCTATACCATGCTGTACACATATAGCCTGTTTTCATATATTGCCACCATCTAAACAAGTGTTAAGGGCAGACTTCTCTACTGTCTTCTGGGTTACAGGCTTTATTAACAGCGACAAATTGTTTTCCTTTCCGAAGCCTAGAGACTGAATAAAAACAAATCTAAACAAATTCCTTCTTAGATAAAGCATTCCCTCTAATGATCAAAGAACCTTCAAATACATCTGTTTGTCTTTCTTAGTGTTAAGCTTTATATTCTGCTAGGCCCTAGGCCTTGGTAATGACACACCATATGCTCCTCTATTTAAGGCAGCTGAGATAGACAAGCCTCCGAGTGATAGAGGCATTGAGTATGTGTGCAGTTTAATACAATTATACTAATGCCAGCCTCTTCATTGTTCACAGTGAAAATCTGTGTGCTGTGCTAGCGTAGGCCAGGTCAGTATTACTCTGGATTACCTATATTGTTAAGGATATAGTGAAGTCAGCAGCTGAAGGGATTTCTCATTCTGTGGGTTTTCAGCCCTAGAAAGTTCTCTTCATAAATGTTTTGTGAGCTTACTGAGGCATCACGTTCTGTCATGTTCTGATACACACGCCAAAGGGAAAAATATACATGTAAGAAAGATTCAGCTCGCACCCAATCCATTAATTAAAATAGTTTTGTTACATGCACCAGTTCTTCTATTAAATAGAACTAGCAAATGTGGGCACAGGTATTCTCTAGAACACCAATATAACTCTTTAGGGCAGCTTCATATGATGGTCTTTTGTAAAAAATGTCTTTCTTAAAGCAATGCTAAACTCAGGAGTTAAATGTTAAAAATCCATTCAAGTACCTTAACTATTACCAAAAATGTATCTTATCTGTGTATCACTCAGCTGTAGATCCTCAAATCATCTCTGAATTGGTGCTGAAACCGTCCTTCCTTCTGGAAGGTGGCTACTTTTGTTCCCTTTGTTCCCTGTGTGTGTTGTAAAGTAGCCACTGCTCCAAGCTCACTTCCGTGATGTGCTACAGTCTCAGTGAACCGTTCCTTATCAATTAGGAAAATGAAAGCGATAGAAACACATCCACACAGCCCTATTTTTCACAGACATGATGGTACTAAAACATGTGGACAGCTTTACTAATTTATGGTTTCTCAAACTTATGGGTCTTTTATGAGTGTTAATACCCATGAGTCACACAACTTTCACCCAAGATTCCACCTTTGTTCCAATTGAATTCAAGCGAAAAATATATGAATCCTGAGTGAAAGCATTGATAAACAGGCCACTTAGTGTTTAATATTTTTACAGTGTGTATACTTTAGTTTCTTCAGGAGGTGGACACAAGAGTTGGTGGTCCAGTAAAGGGCAAGAGAACAGACTGGGGTATCATCTTGCGGTGCACAGTGATGATATCTTTAAAGAAGTTGGGGGCAGGAGAGTGAATGCAAGATGTACAACAACAAATTTATTGGGAGATTTGAGATGTGCAGAACAGGGGCCTGAAAATCAGAGGGAGAAGGCTTGTGTTATGGATAGCAGATGAGGGAGAACTGGGAGATTAGAGGTGGGAAGAGAGAAGAAGACTAGAGAAGGCTTTTGTGATTTAGGGCATTACAGATTACAGTGCATTAGTGAAACCAGATTTTGGATGGAAAGCAAGGAATGCAGGCACACAAGTGCAGCACACAGGACTAAATCTTGACAGGAAGGAGGAAATAAAAGTTAAAGAGAGAATATCACCGATAGCAGAGAGTAGAAATGTTTCAGATGGTGATGCACATGGCTAGATCATGCAGAATCTGCCAGGTGAATCAATATAGTATGTAACCTTACATGTATTCAGTCTCTTTGTATTAAATAATGAATAGAATAAACTTAAACTAGTATGTAAATCCAACAACATCCCAAATACCAATAGAGAAGAACAAAATAATAGTTGCCACAGGAGTGAATACATTGAAATATATATATAGGAATTTAGGATTACTTTATGCTGAACACAGAGTGCTCACAAGGCTGATTGATTAAGGAGAAATATAAGACAACCAAAAAGTACAAATTAATAATCACCATCCAATTTGGCAACTGCCTTACCAGTGAAAAAAATAATAATTAAAAAGTGTATAAATTGGACCCCTGAATTAATGCTCAGACCATTTAGGTTCATCTCAGATCCTTTGGTCCAAAGTAGAGCGGGATGACCCTTTTAACAGAAGGGAGACATTTAGATGTGGCTCATGTAAGCATTGTACATGGATAAAAGAAGGCAAAATGTTTTCATTGCTTGATTGGTTCACATGCAAATCTGCAAATCTTTGCACTTTGTTTCACAGTACAACATTGGCATTATCTACCCAATGCTGTCCTGTTGCGGTGCCTTTTATGTGGGTAAAAACAAAAGCCAATTTAGATACTGTATCTACGATCATATCTGTCTGATTGAAAATGGTAAAATATCCATTAAAATTTGTAAAGATGTGGGCCTAAAGCACAATTTTGACACATCCTTTATTTGTTCCTTCACCCTGGGTCAGATATGTGTAAATCCAAGGGGCAGTTGACAAGTTTATCTTGAGATGTGAAAACGGCTGGATCTAAATCCTAGGGCGACTCAAATACCTGGTTTAAAAAATATGTTGGCCTACAAACTGTTCCTATGACTGATCTATTCCACCTAATATTAATATGTTTATTTGTGTAATTTGTTGACATTGCTATTGACCTTAAAATTATATTATTATTATTATATTATAATATCTAAAAATATCACTTTCTTTTTTTTGACCAATACTTTGTACATTATATGGAGTTTGACAGTTGAAAGCCAATGCTGTGATTCCTATCTTGTATCCCCCCTATATACTCATTGCTCCTTCATTGTGATCTTGTCTTCCACTCATTTGTTTGACCTTTGGCTTTTCTTATTCATACCATTTTTGTCAAGATTTGTAGTAGTAATAGACTGGACTGAACACACCCCAATTTTAGTGTGAAGTGTGGTAGTGTGAATTTTCTTATATCTTGTCAGCTCATCGAATAGGTGTAGAACGACAAGCTTGCTTGAGATTGCATTTACATGAACACATGCCCAGAGCTGGATTCTTGGTGGTCTGCAGCCTCTACTAAAGATGGAGACACAATCCCCTATGGAAACCATGCTTCAGCTCCTCTTAGCCTATAATCAGACACGAAGGAGAGTCTATTCCACTAGTACATGCACACACTCTATATTCATGGATTTCAGCACATATATTAAGTTAATGATTTACTCTTTGGACCACATAATCAATATTTAGTGGCTCATTCATATATGATGGCCCAAACAGTTAATGCACAATACTATTTTAACTTGCTGTCCTGGGAAACTGCTAAAAAATGTTCTTTTTTTCCAGGACAATGTACCTGCTCACAAGGCTGGCAAGACAATGGATGTTTTGAAGTATTTGGGGTTTCAGTGCATTGACCATCTACCCTACTCAGCAGATCTTGCTCCATCTATTTCCTGTTTTTCGATAGGGAGGACATTTTCTAGTAATTTGGAGGCGATATTAGCAGCGGAGCAGTATTTCACTAACCAGACATGCGAGTTTATTTTGGAAGGGTTAAATAAACTTGAGAAATGATGTGCTACGTGTGATGAACTTCGGGGTGAATATGTGGCATAGCATATGTTTTCTGGCTCTAGATCATTCCCTTCTTGGTCACACCCTTGTATATACCAGTGTACAGTTTCATGCATGGCTTGTTTTTTATACTGTACATAGTGCTGATATTGGTCATCTCATCTCAATTTTTTGTTACATTGTTTTAGATGTTATCCCAAAGTTGCTGATAAAACAGCTTCTGAGAAATGCATTAAAGGCTATCCCCGCATCACTGTTGTTCACCAGCGTCTTTTGAACTGAATAGAACACATTGTTCAGTACTTTAAGGGCTTATGCCGTGAAAAACACTGCATTCAGATCCATACAATGTATAGTTTGTTATGGTTTTGAACGTAGCAGTATTGTACAGTATATTATGTGCCTATGCAAACAGCTGTGTTGTGCTGAGTAATCTTGGACTGCGTTCAAAGTAGAAAATCCTGCATCTGTGGCCAGTATTTCTGCATAGTTTACGTGTGTATGCATGTAAACAAAAGTACATGCACGCATGCTGAGATTAATAACTGAGCTAGAGGAATGGAAGAATTGTATGGATGTGAACATTTTACAGATGTTTACACGTTTCAAGCATGTAAAATGAAGCACTTTATGGACCATTACATTTGTTTTTATGCAGGATATTTCTGCCACCAAGATATCTCCTGTGTAGATATCAGTATTTTATTACACCTGTAATCATAATCCCTATAGATCCTTACCGCTGATCAATGGAAGGTGATGGGTAGACATATGGAAATACTATATTTAACCATGAATACTTGGTTAATGACTGTTTACTTTTTATCTGGGCTTAAGCATTTAGTATTTAAAACAAAATGCCTGTTTTCTAGTAAATGCAGGTTATAGGACAAGACCTCTTAGTGTTACTAAACTGAAACAGAGAAAAATCAGGTTTGCTGTTCTGCCAGAAAGGACTGTGCTGTGTAGTAGAGCTAAGCAAATCTCAGAAACAGATGGACAGAAATACAAACTGTTAGACCAGGTTCACAGCAGCGTTTTTACTGTGATTTTGCCGCGTTCTGGAGCTTTTTTTTTTTTTAGCTTAAAGTGGGCTTTCTGGTGTGGTCCAGTGCGTTTGCATGCGGTCCAGTGCTTTCCAGACCAGAGAATGGAAAGCACATGATCCGGACATGGTGTGAACAAGCCCTTAGGCAGGTAAAACAGCTCCCATATATGTATTTCACCTGTGTAATTATTTACCTGGGAATTTAGTGCTTGAGCCAAAGTGATACTTACACAAATGAATGCCAACTGTAAACATAGGTGTTCTGTCCGATATTCAAAAGTAAATACTTGAGCAGAGTTTGGTGGCTGAGAACTATTTATAATTTCCAGATCCCATCACAGAACATTAGCATGCTTCTTCTAGATCAGGACTTCGTTTGGGTTACAACCCCATATGAGACTGCGCAACTGAATGTGGGAGGTCCCGAAGAAAAATCTGAATCCCCGGCCACTGGCCAGGGACTCTAATTTTTAAATTACCCCCCAGAGCTCCAGGACCGCCAGCACCCCATTCCCCCTTACCAGGTTTCCGGCGCAGAAGATTATTCTGCGCCCGGAACAAGTGGGAGGGTGCAGCATGAATAATCTTCCGGCTCAACTGCTAGTGAGGGAAGCAAGGATAATCCCCGCCCCCTCACTGCATTATTTACCATTGTCTGCGTGACGGAAGATTATTCACTAGTCTGAATTGTTTTAGAAGAAATAGCACATGTCCCTTTAAGAAAAAGCATTGGTAATTGGTATGGGCAAGTACCTGAGGAATAGTATTTGTACTTGAAAAAATTGTATTGGTGCATCCCTAATATTTATTATCAATTTAAATTCTAGGGACACAACAGGAAGTTAGTATAATTTTTTCCAAAGTGATTGAAATTTCCACTTTTGAAAGAACCTTTTTTTAAAAAAAATATATTTCATTGATATGTCCCCATTCAGGGATTTCCCCTTTACTACTGTTGCAGTAAACTTTTTTCACCCCCTACCTCGTACAATGGTCATGTATATACAAAATACATTTTGGATTGATCAGTTCAGGAGAATTTACTTGCAGGTGTGTAGGATGTGGGCCAGTCTTAAACATAATTCATCTACTGTATTACACACAGGTAACACTGGTTGAACTGGTGAATCAAACACCATGGGGCAACTTATCAAAACTGGAGCAGACAAAATCTGGAGCAGTTGCCCATAGAAGCCAATACGATTCTCTCTAAGTTTTGCAAATAAAAGATGGAAGTTGAGTTGCCATGCACAGCTCCACCAGAATGTGTCTGTTCCAGTTTTGATAAATTCCCCTTCATATTTTCTGTTGACAGTAGTATTTTAAATTGTACCTAGAGTAAGTACAAGGCTTTGACTTGATTTTGATATCCTGTAATCCCAATCACCATACAGTTCAGATTGGGAGACAGAGGGGCAGCATTAAGGTCTCGTTCACATCTAGGCGTATTGCATATGCACGTTTGTCGCGTTTTTTACCGCGATTCGCGGTAAAAAAGTCGCGCGACAGACGCGCGTTTCCGAAGGCTACTTGGCTGTATCCCAATGGAAACGCGCAACAAAACGGCCCAAAGTAGTACATGTACCTTTTCAGGCGTGGGCCGTTTTGTTAGGGAGCGTGTTAGGGACGGGCGGAAATACGCCAAGGTGGGAACGAGACCATTGAATACAATGGGATTTATATTTTTTAGCGTTTTGTAGAGCGTTCGTCGAGCGTAGAACGCACTACAAAACTATCAGATGTGAACGAGGGCTAAGAGCTATATCTGCTAGCATAGAACATGCCAACAGAAACAGAGACCTTTTCAGTATTTTGATTTTCCATTGTCAAGGCTGGAGCGTGTTTTGACTAGTGATAAGGACTAAACTGTGCTGCTGCAGTGAAAGTTGTTGACCTGGATGTACTGACTGCTAGGAGGTCCTGAACACCAAACTGGCATCAATTAAATGGGAAATCTTTGGCAGATAAAAGGGCTCCCGTATGGTACAACATTCAACAGTGTACTTAACTGCTTACCTGAAGATCAGCTTTAAAGGAAAACGGTTAGGCTATAAGGATGGGAGCTGTTATTTCTGACATGTTTTAGAAGATGCAGGCTCCGGGGATGTCATCCTTATCCTTTGTTTTACTATTCAGTAAACCACTGATTTTTTTTCAACTTCACCACGATGTCTTTGGGCAGTTAAAAAATTGTAAGCCCCGGCCTCCCCCCAAAAAGGAAAAACAAACTTTCTCCAGGAGGAAGTGTGCCCCTAGCTGATTGTACACAGGTTAAGGAAAAGTGACTAAGAATTTTGTTTTTGGAAAAACGCTAACTTTATTATGTATGCACAGTTGTTTAAGATATTTACAGATAAAGGCAACCTTATTAATTATCCATATAAATATGCCTTTTTACAATTTCAAGGATTTCCCAGAGTGGCTTGTTCAAGGCAGGAAATGCTTCGTACTGGGGTTTGTTATTTACCACATTGTTATTCCAGAGCCCCCAAAGTAATATATTTCCAAATAAAGTAAACATAGCTTATCATTTCAGTAGATAAATTGCACTTTTAATAAACTGTACAATAAATACAGAAAATTGAAATGAAACAGACTGGAGACAAAGTTCAAATAATATTTCAGTTTTACTCTGGGAAAGCAATATCAGAAGGTACATGTCCATGTTTTTAGCTTTTGATTTCTAAAACAACTGTAGTGCAGACTGCAGAATTCACAGTGGCCTGTATGCAGGAGAGAGCAACCCTTCAATTAGTGCGATTATATCCTCTTTCGGTGTCGTAATATGGGAATGGATGTATTGCTGAAACTGAGTTTCCAATATAAAACCCTTAAAGGACCGATAAATAAAATTGACTGGTGTGTATTTTAAAATTGCAACTGTTCATAGGTTTATTAGGTTTACAGAAGTTATGGTATGTAACAATGAAGTAACTCTTTAATGTGTAATTGGAAAAAAAATAGATAAAGCTGCATTTGTTAAAACGTATGTATTGTGTTATAAAGAACAACTTGTAGATGGAAGGTAAATGTTAACCTTACTTTTATATGGCAAAAAAAATTGCTATAGGCTGTTGATATGCTGCCAATTTATTAAAGTGTGCATATAAAAAGAGAAAAAAAAAAAAACTTTCAAAAAACATATGTCCTATACTGGGTGGAACAGTGTTGATATCCATTGGCACTCCATATATTATAAAAAAGGGGGTGCAGTGCAGTTAGAAAGAGGGGGTGGGGTCTATGCAAGGAAGGCTTCTAAAAAAATGGTGACCATCCACACATTGGCCCCTCTCTGCTGACAATATACAGAGTGCCTGGGGATAACCAACACTGTGCTGGTTACAGGTTAGAGAACTAAAAAATAAAGCCATAAAATTAAAATCGGTAATGTGCAAACCAGCCTAATGCAACCTCAATTTGTTCCCATAGGACTATATATAACCTTTCTGAACAAGGGCGAATGAGGACTAAACCATTTAGCAAAAGACATGTAGCAAGTGTAGAAAATTAAAAATATACACAACATGTAACCATGTAATTACAGCATTAGCAATGTTTACTCTGATCTTCGTTTGAGTTTTTTTTTTTTTTTTTGGTAAGGAAACAAAAAGACTAGAAATGCACAGTACAACATCTCGTCTAAACCCAGCCAGCAGGTTAGATACTCTAAGAATCTGGATGTCCCCCCTGCTGAAGTTAAGTACTAGATACCAGTTAAGGAAAGACTAATATCCTTATGTGACCTACTTGCTCGGTAATTATTGGTTACAAAAGTGTACAAGTGTGTGCGAACAGCAATCTGTAAAAGAGTATGTTGATTTGTACTGAATACACCAGACTTTAGGGGATGTACACTGTTTAAAGTAAGAAAATGGTCCTTAATGGTTCATGCACAAAGCCAAATCTGTGAATCTTGACCACTAATGTTAATCAGTAGTGTGCTTTTATCATAAAATGTAGAATGTTGAGCACACAATAACAAGTGGTAAGATATTTCTCTTTACACAGTGCATGAACCCTAAGTGGTACATTCATATGGGCTACATAAACTGAAGCGCCACGTATTATAATTATAAGCAAAAACAGGTTTTATTTGTAGGCACTGATTAAGAGATTGAAGGGGTAAAATGTAAATGTGTTCTTGTGTCTGAGTAGGCTTTTTATATCTCTAACAGGGGCCCAGAAAACAATTAAAACCTGACAGAGTTTAAAACCGACACCACTCTATCCTAGAAAAAAATAATCTAGGCTGGGGTTAAAACTTAAATTTGTATTTCTTTTCCATTACGACAACAGAGTATGGGTTTCAAAGTCAGTGGCGGGTAGAAATCGAATGTAAACCTGTCATTATCTTAGGTTTCCTAAACTGAACTAGAGGTGTCTGCACATTGCTGCATGTTTTTCCTCTCGAGTACCCTTGGAACCTGGCTCACTTATTTAGACATTTATTAAGTTTAACTGGAAAGTTGACATTTAGCCCACACCCTCCCAGGCCACTCTACTGGTTCAACAGTGTGATGAACATCCACATAGACCAAAAAAGGCAGGTATTCCAGTGGGCACCTGGACGTGCAGGTTTACCAGTAGCGTAGGTTTCACTGTATTCTGTGTTCACAGAAATTACCCAATCAGTTTAAAGAAAAAGCATTTTCTTGAACCTCACCAGGCATGGGAAGTAAGCACAGACTAATGTAAAAAGGACTCTTAACAAAGCCATCTTTAAAAGTCACTCTCATTACATTAAAATCAGTGCATGCAGTGATCTTACAATAAAAGGATTCCAGATGGTTGGGTGATTCATTAAATCACCAATTGTGAAAAAACAGATTGTACATACAGAACAGACTACATGGATACAATTTCTACCCCTAGCCTTGTCAAACACCAAAAAAAACATTGTAATATATAAAAGTGATCCTTGTTCACAAATTGCACACCCTAACAACAAATTACTCTGAGTTTCTGGCCTATTATCCATTTTAAATATTTAAAGTCCAGAATAAAAACCATTTAAACATTTTAGGATGGTAGAAGTGACAAACTAATTCTTGCAGATCTGTTTTTAAGCAAAAAGAGTATGACGTATGAGGAAATGTTCTTAGTATATTTTAGTTTTTTAGCAGCCAACATGTAAATTAAACAATATTATTACACTACAAAAATTATATTCAAGTTTTCAAGTATTTCTTTTTATTATTTTGTATTTACTTTTAAATAACCTCCTGCATTCTCTCTTCTGATCTACATTTTACTAGTGCAAGTTATGGCCTAAAAACAAATGACGTTACCATCTTTTTAATTAATTAATTTTCTGCCAACCTTTTTGACAGAGTAGCAAAATGTATTTATTTTATCCAGTAAAGCAACACTGGAATGATTATATAGATTTTTTGGATAATATATATGTTTATTATTGTGTTTCAGAGTAGACGAGCAGTGTATTCAGCTGTTAATAGCAGCAACAATGAAGCCTGAACACCCATTTGCATCCTTAGCACGATCTTGTGTAAGCATGTGTTCGAGTGTAATGCTTATATTTACTGGGCTACAACATCACAGATTCAATGGAAAGAGAAAGAAAAAAAAAAGTCACAATAAAAGGACTAATCTCTGGTTTCCATAAATTAAACATTTCACCACCAAAAAGACCTGAATGCATTGTGAATTAATTAAACAGATTGAGTGGGGGGAGCCAAATCAATTGTCTGCTAAAAGATTAAGATCTTCAGTCTAGCCTATTTTTAACAATTTCAGATTTCAGATTAATGTAATAAA
The DNA here is from genome assembly GCF_000935625.1 of Nanorana parkeri. NCBI lineage: Eukaryota > Metazoa > Chordata > Amphibia > Anura > Dicroglossidae > Nanorana > Nanorana parkeri. The sequence continues at coordinate 2,180,441 of NW_017306286.1, read as the reverse complement.
ATTTTATAAAAGCAGAATTTGGTTATTATCCTCCCAAACTGTGTAAACCTGCTCTATTTTCCCCTAAAACAAAATAGGGGACATTTTATAATTATTACATGCCATAAATAGTAGTCACCGGTAGGGGTGCATGCAGATTTCTTTGTAGATCCTCACTGCTCCAGAAAATTGAGGTCCAGGTTCCGACCAGCTTGCTGGTCTCTGGTTCTGACCCCCTTTAACACTAGGCACCTTATTATTGCTTAGTGACAACTCCAGGGGGTAACCAGTGACTAGGAATATAGTTGGATATTGGCACCTTGGATTGTGATGGTGCAGGGGAGCTATATAGAGATCAGATGTGTTGTGCAGGCACCTAGAGATGCCCACTATGTTTGGCAAGGAAAAACTTTTATCTGTGCCCTTGGAAACGATGGAACTATAAATCAACCATATGTAACATCATTTTTACAGTATTTTAAAAAGAAAACGATTGCAGTGTCGATAAAGAAATCATTTCAGTATCAGCAGCCACAGACCAAAGAGAACATAAACTATTATACACCCTTCAGCAGTATACTGAAACTGCTAAAAAGATAAAACTTTATCTGTTTCTGGCTAAATGGTCTACTAAAACTGGTGAAAGTCATCCACTGACAATGGTTTCCATTGTTCCGCTGGCAGAACTGCTCATACCTTACTTTTTGTGTCTGGAGAATAGGAGTTCTGTCAATCACACCAAACAAATGGTTGTCAAGAAAAATACAAAAGCAGAACTAGGATAAAAATAAATAAATCAGAAGAGTGGAAAACACAAAAAAATATGTATAGTTAGATACTTATAATTACTTGCAGTACATTTTACTTTCATAGCTATACCCAGGATTGTGTAACCCTTTTACCAATATGGCAATATGATTTTCGGGGAAGTTTAAAAGTTTAAGTGTAAAAACACATGCAAATCCAAATAACAAAATTAGTTTTAGGCAAACTATACAGGAAAAGGACTCTGTTGAACTGTTACTTTCAAGGCACGATGGTCCATTCTTCTGCAAGATTTGTAGAACCCTACAACAATTTCCTGTATACTTAGCTTTCATAAAGATACCATCTGAGCTAAAATACAAGTTTGTTCAATGTCATCAAGTAGCACAGTAGTCACATTCACAAACAAATATGTGATTCCAATACTGACCAAAAACTCACATTTATTCAAATTGGCTAGAAAGTCCAAAAATGTGGCTTATTCATGGCCAATCACAACACAGTGAGGACTACTTTTAAAAGAAGTTAAATAATTTTATTATATAAAATGTATAAGCAGGTATAGTAGTTTTGGAAAGTTGCCTGCAAAGTTGAGAGCCAGTGCTTTGTGCTCGTCTTACTAATCCCTGATGTTGACAAGCCTAATTATGGCCTCGCAATGACAAAAAAAAACAGGTTTTATTACCACTGCCATAAACTTTATTAGTCTTTTTTATGCATCAGAAAAAAAAGGGCAGGGGGGCTGAATGTAAGGCTTTTAAAGCCACCCATAGTGCATATTCCAATGGCCATTGGGTAACTAGTTTAAAGTGAAATGGAAAATAAAATGTATGCATTGTCCTGCTTAAATGTCTCAGGGCCTATTATAAATGGGCTGCCAATGCACCACAATGGATGACATGCTAAAAAAAAAAATGGATTGGAAATGGATTTTTAGTAATGCAGCACACCACACACGTACGCCATGGGGGCGCACATTGCACTCTACTGTACAGTGCGTTGGGGTGCCATTCACAATGAAAGGCACTGCAACAAACCACATGTATAGTGAGCTGCCACAATGCAGAAGTGTGAATGGGTCCATAATCCCTGCCAGCCTTATCAAAACTTTGCATATGTGTTTGTGAATGTTCTTGGTTTATTTATATAAGGCAACTTGTATTTTTGGCTCGTGGATCTTTGAATAACAATTACTTGCGTATTTTACAGCTAACCCTTTACAGTGTTATTTGGTAGGTAAGATTTTTACTACAGAGTAATCATGAACAGAGATGGCAAATATATTGGCTGACTTGATGAACGTTCATATTTGCCAACATAGGAAATTACTATGCCTGAAAACTCCTGAAATCATGACATACGTTAAGAACATCCCACATTTTCACAGCATCCAATGAACAGTTTTTTTCAGTGGTAATGAGTTTCATTTTAGTGGAATATGAAACATCAACCTATAATCCAGATTCGAAACACAAAAAACAGCAGTAGGTTTGAGAGACTGACAGGTAAACATGAAAAAAAAATACCTCATTTTGTTATAGAGGTAAATACCACAAACTGTAAATATGAAGTAATAATTTACACATTAAATATAACTCATAATTACTTGTTGTAGTATTCAATCAGGCAATCTTTCTTCATGGTAAAAAAAATATAAAAAACAAAATCAAACTATATCTAAAATAAAACTTGAGAAATTTGTTTGGGGATACATATTATTTTCTAATTTGATCTGGCAACTTAAATAAGATTTTTTTCAAAATGAAATCAGTATACTTTGAAAAATAAGGGATCAAGAATAATAAAACCTTGGGGGAAAAAAAAAATCTCATGTATAACATAAATAAATACCTAACCTACTGCCTTCATTTTCTGCCACAGTGGTGAGAAATGCTGCTGCATTCAGACACAAAGTTTATATATGGAAACAAGAATTGAGATTTTAACAATTACAAAAATCAGCAAAAAAAAAAAAAAGAAATGGAGAATCAAGAAGGTACAACCAGTAGCGCGTTCCCTGTTAAGGTCTAAGACATAGCAAGAAAAACCTGTGTGTTGATAGAGCCATAGTCTTCCATTCACTTGCTATATAGCAGAAACTGCAAGAAGGGAATAGTCAACCATTCTTGGTTTGTAATGACCTGCAATGCTATGCGTTCTAGCTGCAGAGCAGTGGGTGTTTCCTAACACCACCTCTGCCCTCACTGCACTTACAAACATACCTTCTTAGGGCTAAGTAGCATAATCTAGTTTACAGATTACAACCAGTGTTGGCCACCAATTACATAAAAAGCAAAAATGTTATCTGTAAATGGGCAAGCGGATGTGGGCATGCTGATGATCAAGAAGCCTTGGCACAGACACTGTTTCGTAACCCTTGCCAAGCATCTGCTCCTTAATACAAGGTGGGTGAATGTCATTGATAAGATACTCCAAAGACTGAAGACTACTGCTAAGGATAGAGGTATTGCAAAGGGTCTTACTGGGGATGCTGGTTAGTCCATCTGATGGATGTACCCCCAAATCCCTGTGACCATTGGCAAGTTCCTGGGGATTGTAACAGTCACTGTTGGGAGTGACCAAGATACTGTTCCATGGAGGAGCAAAGTATTGCCCCACTGAAAAATTACCATGCATGCCAACACAGTTCAGTGGAGAAGAGCTGACTTTTTCAACCGCACTAGCAAGTGTATAAGGGCGAGATACTCCAGGGCACACTTCTGGCGACTTGCTGACTGCTCCACCTCCACCACTGCCTCCACTGTATATCCGGAGTTGCTGCTGTTGTTGCTTCTGTTGCCATATAAGGTAGTCCATGCCATCCTGATAGGACCCAGGTTTTGCCATCACTGGAGCAGATCCTAGTGTCAGCTCAGTGCCTACTCTACAGTCTTGCAAGACAGTGCCCGTATAAGCCACAGTGCCCCCGGTCATTGCAGTAAAGCCATTGGTCATTCCCTGCTTAGCTGGACTAGAGTTAGTAACCACCACACCCTGACAAGCCTGGTGAGAAGCCTGAGCCTGGCACTGTTGGTTAATCTGGTAAATTATGCTTTGAATGGAGGGCAGATTAGACTGTTGGAGTGTTAAATTTCTACCCGTTAAAGGAATGACTGATGTTGCCACTGTCACATTGGGTGGCACTGGTGCATCCAACTGCTTCTGATTTGCAAGATAACTCAGTTGTCCGTTGCAAGGTTGGCCTTGTGTTAAAGTGCTTGACATGGTGTAAGGAGCAACACCAACCTGTGCAGTAGAAATCTTAGTTCGTTTTCCCTCTACATTCTTCACCACATTTTTGCTAGAAGATTTAACAATAGCAAGCAGGCCTTGGTAGCCACTTGTGTGTAATGGGTAAGGGCTGTAGCGCTGGCCTGTAGTATCATAACCATTTACAGTCCGATTTAGGTGCTTGTGCTGGGGTACCCTGATGTTAGTGGGGAAGATCTTGATAGTCAGTGGGTTATTTGCAACTTTCTGTGCGTAGGCATCTAGTTCAGCAGGGCTTGGGTATCTTGTGGTCTGCATTGGTGTGGCAGTTTCACCTGGAAAATGAAAGAAGAAATCAATGTGATTGGGCTTGTTTGTATTTTATTACATTCAGTTTATGCATGCAGCTAAAACTCATGTAAAGTTCTACAGAAATTTTAAATAACCCTAGAGATATAGGTTTCACTCAACACTGATGAAAAGAGAATGGATAAATAAGAAAGGATTTGTATATGATGTTAAAGACTAGGTTCACATTTTAGACCATGTTGCATGGTAGCATACACCATCCCCCTTACCTGAAGCACGGGGTGCATCTTCCAACAGAATTCTGCGGTTATTTAAATTTAGCATGGCTGTGGGTCTGTGAATGTCAGGGATTGCTTTTAGTCAATAACTACATCTCCCAACTGCTACTGTGGCAGATGGACTATGCAGATGACGATCCCTTCTCCCTCTACCTGCTCTGTAAATTAAGCCACACTTCCTCCAGCAGGTCCGTACCTCCTTACAGACCTAAGACTGGGGGAATATATTGCAAGAGACTGTGCGCTGCACCTGCGAAATAATGATTGTGGGTGCAATAGTCTGCAGGCTTCATGGCAAAGATTAATAAATGTACATTATTCATTAGATCAATGTTGCTGCATTGCAGTTTTTGGAAAAAAAAAGCCAAGACCCTATAGAATAAAATGGTGGCAGTTGCAAATTTTTATGTTGCACGATATTAGCGCAACTCCTTATCAAACCCCTAAATTTAGTTAAAAATGCACTTAAATGCCCCAAAACACAATAAAATACAATTTAAAAAAAAAATATAAAAGATGAGGTTACAACCACTAAATAGATACCCAACATGCCTAAGTTAAGAATTGTGTGCGTCCGTGAAACGGTGACAAAATTCAGTACCTCAAAAAGTCCATAGACAACGCTTTAAAAGCCCCCACAGGTCATCAGTTTAGAGATACCCAAAATATCTGGAGCTAGAATTATTGCTCTCACTCCAACATGTGTAGCGCGCTCGTCGTTTTCATACCTAGGTGCACCCGACGCGCGTTTACGGGAAGACGCGTGTTTACGTGAAGACGCGCGTGCTCGCGGGGGACTTTAAAAGCCATGAAAAAAATTATTTATTTTCACATTTATTTTATTTAATTTTAAAAACTGATTTTTAAAAAAAAACTTTACTTTACTTGCTATCACATAGGGGGGCTTGCAAGCCCCCCATGTGATAACAGATGGTGGTGACAGGTACTCTGTAAGGTGATGCTGGGGGTCCAAAAGACCCCTAGTGTCACCTTTACACTCTAAATAAGCTATTGAAGCAGATTGCACTTCGATAGCTTATAGCTGAGCTTCAGACTCCCATAACTGACAGCTATGGGGTCGGAAGTGATGCAATCTGCATCGCTCCCAGTCTCATAGAATGGGGAGGGGATCGCCCATCTCCTCCCCAGCTTCCGGTCGACACATAAGAAGCCAATCCCGGGCCAGGGAAATGCGGCGGGGGGGGGGGGGTTGGATGGCGGACCTGTTCACCAGCCCGTAGAAACGATCTGGCGGCAGCAGAGTCGCCAGAATCACTTCTACTGTAAAGCCGACAGTCGGCTTTACAAGTTTAAAGAGAGTCCCGTCGGCTTTCTGTTTAAACAGCCCCAATGCCAGTGACGTACACTGTACGTCGCTGGTCATAAAGGGGTTAAAGGAGAACTATGAGGTGAGCGATTTCCACTCATCCTCATAGTTAGAGCTGACCTGTGACAAAGAAGCTGTCACAGGTCGGCTCTATTGATCGGGAAGTGAAGAGAAACATGCAGCCGATCCACTCGCTTCCCGATCGTCTCCCTGCAGTAAGCGATGACTGTCAGTCACGGCTCCCTGCAGGGATTCTCCTCCTCCCCTCTCCGATACTCCAGCTCTAGAAAGGCAGAGCCAGCTGTCACTCACACAGCTGGGTGGATCACGACAGTATTGTAGGGATCTGTCCCAGCTGCGGCGCTCTCAGTATATCGCTCACTATATACTGAGCTTTGGGTCACGGGAAGAGGTTATGTCCTCCCGTGACACTAAAGAGAACTATGGGGGAAAAACATTTACTCCATAGTTCTCTTAAAGAAAACCTTTCCTAAAAGAAATATAATGGCTGCCATTGCTGATCTTTGGAAAATCTTAAGTTACCTGGCTGTTATATGGACCCACTGATTTGACAGACCTTAGGTACATACTTATTCTGGGTAATTGACAAGATATTTAAGCTAGGGAGTCAGAATGACAGCCTGGCAACTAGTATTTGCAAAACTAGCAGGGCTATTCACAAAAGGGTGAAGACAAGGCAGGAGAAGTGAACAATCTAGGACAACATAGCTGATATGGACAAATTCTCCAATTCAGCTCACTTTCCAGTTCAGTTATGTTGTCCTAGATTGCTCACTTCTCTTGTCTTCTCCAAACTCTTCACATTTTTGTGAATAACCCTGTAGAAGTCAGCAATTGCAGGCTCCAAGTTTCACCCAGCACCAGGAAAGGTTTCCTTAAAAGAAAGAGGATGGTGAAAAATACATTTGGAAGTTACGATATTCCACAAACAAGTGTGCTCTGTGACCATGAACATTCAATATCTCTGAACTAAGAATAATGGACAAATAGAGACAGATCCTACCTAGCTGATAATCTTTTCTTTAAACAGATACCCTGTTATAGAAGGCCTGCCTAAAAGGAAAGGCTTACTATCTAAACCTTATATGAGGGGTTTCTGATGTGTATTTTTATATGTACTGTATGACCTTATTCAGCTAGCACTAAATTAGAGCAACCAATCTCCTAACAGAGCACACTACTGTGAATTTTAAAAGTCTGGTTGGCTGATATGGCTGAATGGACTTTGACTATCAATAATCTTTTTCAAACTACCTAATGAAATGACCCAGAATGTGCTAATCTAATTTTCTAAATTTAGAACGAATTATGAAAATTAACCCCAGATGGCCAGACAGAGTTTCACACGGACAGTAAGTACGCACACACAGACATTATATTAAGAGGGAGAAAAATGGTAAAAGTCAGCTGAAAAAAATTGGACATTATAGAGGTAAAAAGGCCGTTCTAGATACAGCTGTGGCCACCTAGCAGTCCTTTGAAAACCTCTATTAAAGATGAAATGTTTTACACTAGTTTAAAGAAAGGAAAAAAGAAATATAAAAACTTGACAAAAATCTTTCAAATGTAGAACGTTCAGTGCGGCATTGTTAATGATTATAGCGGTAAATTATGTCTAATGTCTTGTGTCTTCGAAAAGAGCATTTTTGATTACTGGAAAAAAAAAAAGTCCATATTTTGTGAGATGGCAGTTAATAATTTAATGACAGGGGAGGAAAGAGCTGTCAGTTCAGCACACATTTGTCTCTATTCTTCTGTTAACAGACAAAAAAGCCTTAGAACTGTGGCATTTGGTTCCACCCAAAAGTACTTGGGGAGACAAAAATTACTCAACGGCTGTCTCTAAAAATCCCCTATAATTAATTTAAAAAAAAATCTACACTTTATAGTTTAACCCTTATTCCATCTGACATGCAGCGTCAGTGTTTCTATCTGATATAATGATGATTTGCACAGGCTAAAAAATGGCCTTCAATTTCTACCGCAGATTTTATAAAACCACTTTTGATTTTAGAGGATTGTGTGAATGCATGGTTACTTATGCTGGGCAAACTCCATGCGATTTTATCAAACTCAGGCCAATTCGTCACTGCTTTGATTATCTTGGAGTACCAGGTTTCATAATTAAAGGATAAAAAGCATTCCTAAAAACAGCCTTTTTTTTAAATTAGCAGTGGTCAATCAAAATTACCAGCATGCTGGGAAATAGTGTTGTCCAAACACAAATGATTTAAACCCTTTGCCATAAAACAGTTTTGTGTATGGTAAGGTTGATGTTTTTGCATATCTTTCACATGGAGAATACATTGGTTAATATATTTTTCGAGCTAAAATGTGATGTACAGCAGCACACAGCGAGCACAAAGCATCAGTTAATTGGCACATATTTTATCCAGAGATGCAAGGTAGAGCGAACTGCATAACTGTCTCCTTCTAATAATACAAATGAGAATGAAAAGGTCTGTATGGTTTCTTCATAGCATATTTGTTAATGTGCTGCCTGGACTTCTGTGAGATGATCGGAGACATTTATAAAACTGGCAATATTATCTACGGCAGATGTTTAGGAGTTTGCTTAAATTTTTCAAGACGATGTAAAAAAAATCGTGCAGTTTAATTGGTTGCAATGGGTAACTACTTTTTTTTTTTTGCATATATTCTCAGCAATGTTCACAATGTGTAAAATAATTTGCTTGACTGTTTATCAAGTACTCTTTTTATATTAATTACTGTAACTAGGGCATGAGCAGCATGAAATAGGAGATCTCCCAACATTTCTTTACCTGATCTTTGTGTTTTCTAGGACACCAATAACAGGGCTGGACAAATCCCAGGAGCCAGGTAGCCAATGCTCCTTAACAATTACAGCTGGTGATTAACTTTTGAGGGTTTCTCTAGTTTGTGCCGATGAATCTTGCTCCTTGAGTGGACAGACTGGCTCAGGGATTCCATAATATCTGTCCACTACTAATAACAACATGATGTCAGTCACCCTTACACCAATAAGGAAGGTAGCATCACTGCATTCTAGCTATTCAAAAATATCCTGTAAAGGGCAATTATGTTTGACTAAATGTTAAACATAACTTTAAAAAGTAACTTGAGTTTTCCTCAAACACACAGCTGTGGCTTCAACCACTTATGTCTATAGGAAAAAGGTCCTCCATTTCCCATTGGCCAAGACATAAAGAGAGGTGATGGCACAACTAATGTAGCTGCCTTGCTAAACCAGAATGGAATAGGGAATTAAATAAAGAATAAAAGAGAGACGTACGCTAAAATAATGAATAGAAAGAGGGAAGTTGAAAAAACCTGGAGAGCAATGTTATACATGATTAAAAGAGCTTAAGTGGATAAGGGGCGAGGGCTTAGAACCCCTGTTAGGTTTTTACTGCTGCCTCTGTCTCCGCTGGGAAAATTTAACTCCCCCTGGTTTTTTTTGGTTACTACCCTCAGCGGGACTGAACGTGATAAGAAACCCAAAACATTGAGCTGTCACCAAAACCGCAAGAGAGAAAAAGTACTCCAGTGGGGAGCCATGTTTTGGTGGCAAGGGGTCCTTCACCTAACTTTTCAAGATATTTCCTCTTCCTTAAAACTCAATTTTGGATAGGGGAGTAGGAAATAGCAAAAAGGGTTTTTTCCCCATCAATATCCCATTGAGGAGCTTTCCCTTCACTTCCCATAGACAGGAAAGCTCTTCAATGGGATATAGACAGAAAAAAAAAAACATATTAGCTATTCCCTACTCCCATAACCAAAAAAATTAAGTTTTGGTTTCAAATATACTCCAACTTAGATGTTGAAGGAGACTAGCTGACATGGAAAGAAAGGACGATGTGAAAATGTAAAAGTACCCATTTATTTTTTGTAGATATCCATTGCCAGAGGAAGAAAATACAGTCTATAACCTATGCTACTTTTTCTTGACCTTATGGCCATTAAGCCTGATTTAATCAACATTGCAATGGCCTTGGTTCTTGAGAAAACATCTTACCCTATATTAATATTAATCAACATTAAGCAAAAATAGCCCATGGGCCTCAAGTTTTTATTTTTCCCATGGGAACTAATCAATAAATCTATATTGATTACTAGTGGTTAATCAAAAATGTGCCTTGCCAACCCAATAAAAAGTGGAACTGACAATCTACATAAAACAATAAGGTCTTTAATACCAAAATTAGACTAGTTATATACACATTTCACCCAAAATATAAAACTTATCTCGTAATTTAAGGCTTCAAGAGGCTGCAGTCCACAAAACACAAACATACTTTTAACCCAGGAAAAATAAATTTAATGTAAAACACATTATAGAACCAATTTCATGGTTGTTTAACCCCCTCCAAAATACACACAACCCTGTATGGAGAGAGAAAAATCAGCATTTTTCTAATGGACCAAAAGGGCTTGTTCATGCAATTTTACAGATGATCAACAAAATTAGCACATTTTATCAAGCTTTTATCAGTCAAGAATGTTTGGTTCTGCTGAAGACAGTACTTTTTAGAACACATAAGAGAGTGTTTTCTATAATGCTTCCAAATTCATATTGCTATAGAAATCTAAAATATATGTAATTGTAAAACAAATTTGTATCCAGCTAACACCTATTAACCCTGCTACCTCCAGGGAGCAAGTTATTTCTAGCTTAATTTAAAAATCTCTTCATATTTCAGTGTTACACACTGTGGATTGTATATGGCAGTATGTATTCAGAAGCAATGATAAATAAGCTGTAATTCATGGCAACCAATCAAATACTGTCTTTCAATGGCTTAAGGTAATTGGTCTGTTGGACTATAACAGACTATACACTGTTATACTATGTTGGACTATAACAATTACTAAAATCTCTAATTAATTTAATACACGTACAGAAGCTCATGGTAATTTGGGGACAACAGTATTTTTGTTTAGTGGAAACCAGATATTATATTCATTGAGAACTATCTACACACATACTGTATAGGTGGGTAGGTAGGAGCTGCCTGGCTGTCTGCAGAAAGTGCACACTAAATGATGCTGTATTTACAAAGAATGCAAATAACTGACAGTTTTATTTCTCCTTTGTAAAAAATAGTGTAAACACTGAGGGGGGATGTCATTAAAACACTTAAAATTGAATTGCATTGCCTTCTATTTCAACTGCTTTGCAAAATCATTTTCTTTTTATTAAATTAAAAAGTGTGGTTTCTAAAACAAGAATAAATTATTCCTCACTGCCTCCTTGCTAGTGGTCATTACTTTTTAAAAATTTTAGTACATCTGACTACTGTCTGAAGATCAGCTTAGTAAGTGATGCCAAATCAGGTTCCAAAAATGTTGACATTCTAAGACAACCCCCTCTTTTTTCCCTTTTAAAAAATCCACAAAAATGTATGATGGTAATATGAACTGCTGGTTATATAGTTGTCATATAGAAGGTTAGATTACATTGTTATTTACATCTCAACAACAAATTAATGGTATTGTCAAAGTCTCAATCTGATCCTGCATGCTATTATTTTCTGTTATTTGTCAACTTTAGATAAGAATAAAGGGTGAATGCAAATATCAGAAGCAGACACACAGTTTTTCTACACACGGGAAACATTAAGGAAAGCTGATTGGTTGCTAGGGATGAAGTCTCCACTATGCTTTCCTACCGTTTATATACAACGTGACCATAACGAGTGATACAATAAGCATTTTTGTGGCCTCGATCACTACTCTGTAGGCATACATATTTAGTTAATTAATGTCGGCCAGAAAAACAATGCACAGCTTGCTGGTTCTTTATAAGTAAGTAATAGAAATGAGCACCTACCAGAAGGATTACTAATTGAACAGAAAGAATGCCATCACAATGGACTGCAGAACACGCCATCAAATCAGCGTAGCACACCAGTTACAGGTGTCAGAAACAGGAACCTCTATTAACCACCATATTAAACTCATTTAGCAATGGCTTTGCAGAATAACATTTTATGCTGATGGAAAATGTAAGAAGATCCAACATGGAAAATGAAACATACTTCTTTCATGCATGCTTAGCACTTTTTTTTGACAGACGATTTATAAAGGTCACTTACAGTTCAGAGATCTGAGAAATTAATGCATGTTAAATTATTTTTTGGGGACCGAGCAAAAATATGAATACAATAAATTTCTACAGTGAAAAAGTTAAAATGGTAATAAACGTAAGTTTGTTTACACAAAAGTTATTGGTTTTATACAAATGCATGGACAGAACTTGAGATGTTTCACATTAAGTTCATTTTTGCAGTGTTGTCATATACAACTCATTGTTTTTGTTAGTAAAAGTGGCCAGATACATATTGTATGGTAGCAGATTTCTGCAGTAGTTTGAATGGATACAACACACCCATTTTGTAACAGTTATATTTAGGTATGAATGTATTTTTTCTGTAATAAGTTACATAGTATCTAAGGATTATCAGAGAGAATGCTAAAAAACAGAATCAGGCTGTGATTTGACCCAACTTTTACCTCTGTATTCTATGCAAGGTGGAATCAGAATAAGCAATGTTCAATCATTGTGCATCAGCAGCTGACACTAGCCTTAAGGTTGTGCACCAAGCCAAGTGTTGTCACATCAGAAAGTTCCATCACTGTGTGTAATGTGACACAAATGGCTCAAGTCAGGAAAATCAATATGTTACATTGGCTATACATACTTGGATGATGTCAAACATCCGTTCTTAGGACATTGCTTATGAATGTAAGTGCTTGAGGATGAAGGTGGGGTAAAAAAAGTAAACCCAAGACATTACCCCATGATCATTAGGCCAGGTTCACACACCACTGCGGATCGCACTGGTGGTGTCATTATTTTCTAATGGCACCCAAGTTGCCCCAGGCAGATCGTGCAATCTTGCCAGATCGCAGTTTAAAAAACTGTATGGTGCGTGTCGTCAAAAAAGGTACATGTACTTTTTTTCAGGGATTGCCACGAAGATGTAACTCCATTGAAATCAATGCGGCAACCACTGTGTGCACCTGCACACGATCGCCCACGTCCCGGGATCGCTGATGTCTGCACCGGCCCTTATAGTTGGGGCAGATTTATTGACATCTACAGTAATGATAAGCTATGTAGGGGTAAAGTTTGCCATGCATGGCTAAAAAATGCAAGTGAGGCAAAAGACTCGACCCATCATTTGTAGCTACAGTGGCTTGTAGATGTTGATAAAATAGTAACAAGTAATACTTGTAGTAACAATGGCCGACAGCCTGCTTCTGACAGCTGGGCGGAGCCAGCTGTGATCTTACGGCTGGCTCCGGCCACTTGCAGAGAGATCAGCGTTCCTGGTTATCAGGTAACCAGGGACACTAATCTCCAGACAGCCCAACTCTCCCGGGCGCCTCCCTCTATTAGATAGTGTCTCCGAGCCGGCCGGGAGAGAAACAATTTCTAAAAGGAAAGTTTTGCTCTGCTCGAGTAAACCTTTCCCTGCTTTTTTTTTTCTTTTTTAATTCTGACATCGAGCCGTTGGCTGCCGTCGGAATAATAAAAAAAAAATTTCACCATAGGAATGCATTGCTAGATTCCTATTGCCTATTCCAATTTGCAATAGCCAATAGCAAACTAGCTATTGCACCCGCCCACTGCTGCTGTCAATCAGCAGAGGGGACCTGCAGTTCTTCATCAGGTCCCCTCTAGTTATTGCAGAACAGCCGAGCCGAATGCTGCTCAGTGGCATTCGGCTATTAACTCACTGGTGTTCGGCATCTATGAGAATAGACCGAACAGCAGCGAGTAGCCTTCCGGAGGTTCGGCTTAGCCAATCCAGATGTTGGATCGGCTGAGTCGAACTCCTTCTGCACTTAGGGTCCGAAGCCACCCGATGTACGGCTGATTTCAGCCGATATACGGCTGGAATCAGCCATACCAGCCTGAAGTGAATAGCCGAACAGCGTTCGGCTTACTTCGCTTCAGGTCGGTCGTTCACTCGGCTGCCTACGGCAGCTTAGTGAATAGACCCCATAGTGTATGGCCAACTTAAGGAGGAAAGAAAGCATGAGACAAAAGGAACTGCCAAAACATATACAATGACAGCCAAATTGAACACACAATCTCAGAGAATGGCCAGAGAGAGAGCATTCAGAACTATGTTGTTGAGCTCTTGATACACAAGTGTACCTTTTCCTCTCTTCTGGAGAAAATAAACTCCGTTTGGATAACATTGAGCATAATGTGACATTTTTGCCACAATACAGGCAATAAATACCAGTAATGTTGATAAAGGTCATTAGGAATAAGAAACATTGATTATGTTTCCCATTTTCACAGTTTCCTCACAAACCCACTTCTCTACATGAACAAACAAAGCTGTGTAGTTCGAGTGATAGGATTCTGGTAATTTTACCACACACTGTCTGCATTGTCCTTCATTATGTAATGGCTGTCCTTGGCAGCAACTCTCTATTTATGTGACACTAATTAGCTGTGTGACATTTGCAAAATTTGAATAAAAAAAAAAAATCTCTCAACTGAGTCTTGCAGTGTGATAAAAATACTAAAAGAGAATATATACACATGTTTGGATTCCTACCAAAACATTAAAAGGCTTCCAGCATAACACTAGTGGGGATTATACCTCTGTCACATTAAGGGCTTGTTCACCTCTATGTTGTAGCTTACTTTTAACCTGTTTTTTAACTAATTCTCCTGTAGTGAGAACCTCATCTTACAAATGCTTGAAACCTAGGATTTTGCTTAATAGAAAAACAAAACACTGCCAATTGTCCCTAGTCCGCCCATGTACTCTGACATAATAGGCCACACAAACACATAAAAGTCTAAAGTTGGCCATACAATGCTCCAATTTCAACTTGCTGACCCAGACCAAAGTTTCGGTAGTGCGTGGCCCTGTTGTTACCCTTCCATTTGACAAAAGTTGATTTTTCAATCGACTTTTGTAAAAGGAGCAAGTCCAAAATATCTTAGCTGAACATTGTTCAGGTATCCTGACAGTGGTACACCCACCTCTGTAGTTAGTTCGGTGAGGGCATGCACCCATTCCACACAGTTTGGAGAAGGCAGGAGAAGTGAACAATCTAGGCCAAAATAGATTTGTAAAAATTCTCCAATTTAGCTCACTTCCCAGTTCAGCTATTTTGTTCTAGATTGTTCACTTCTCCTGCCTTCTCCAAACTCTTCACCCTTTAGTGACTAGACCTGTAGGTTTCTCCAAAGCATGCAAAATACTTTTTTATGCAACTTTAAGCAGCTTTCTTGAAATGTTTCTTGAAACTACATGAAAAAAATCTTGACTTATGCTCTGCACAAATACATTTCCTCTGATTATGGTTTTCCTAGGTTCGGATAGCTACTGTGTGGGGGTAGAAATCCCGAGTTTCCTTCATGTTGGATAGAAGGCTACGAAGTCACCAGCACTCCAGACATGTAGCTGCATCTCACAAATTTATTGTGAAGAACAGCATAACAAACATCTATACCAACTTTTCAGGCCCTGGCAGGGTCCCTTTCGCAAGTCATCACAAATATGGTCACGATGTTGCCTTGAGAAAGTGACCCCGCAAGGACCCTAAATGATGGCATGTAGAGTATGCCTGTGATGCTGTTCTTCACATAAATTTGTGAAGTTGTTGTAGTTGAGGTGAGATGCAACTACATGTCTGCAGTGCTGGTGACTTTGTGTCCCTTGATCTGGTTTTGGCACAGCACCATCCTATGCTATCACTATGAGCACCCACCTATCATTTGAAGGTTTAGTACGGTAAGAAGTACAAACTGTATATGCACTGAATCATTCATGCCAGATAGTACTGTCAGAACCTCCAACGCTGCAGTTGAGAGTGGTGGGTCCTGTACAGCGCAGAGATCCTCTAATTCACCCTGCCTTTCTTCTCACCTTGTCCATTCACAAAATGCCTTGCATCATGTAAACTGAATACAGGGAATATTGTGAATGGGCAAAGGAAGAGGAAAGGGAGAGTAAACAACAGGATCTCTTCACTGTACAGGACCCACAATTCAACTGCAGCTTTGGAAGTTCGTATGACTTGTGATATCTTGAAACTTGAAAAAGTAAAGTTATACGCATTTAAAAAAAAAACAAAGTGTGGGAGCGTGTTCCAAAGGAGAAAGGACAGGTGGAGGGAAGCTGGAGTACATATCTGAATGGAAGCACTGACTGCCACTTTAAAAAAGCTTACTGTGGGCTTTTGCAATTTTCAAGTGCTGAAGTCTTCTGAAAATACTAGCAGCTTGTGTAAAGTAACAGTCTTTTCACAAATTTAGATCCCCAAAATGCAACTGACTTAAAAAAAACTGCTTGAAGATGACTGAAAGCTTTGAACACAAACCAAACAAGGTTGTAAGAATTAAGAATTAATTTTTATATAAAATATGCAAGCAGATTTTTTATTTTAGAAATACTAATTTTACAGACAAAAAAAAAAGTCTATTGCCTACTTTAGGGGTTTACCAGTCGCTCTTAAATTCGGTGTTTTAAGTCTCCTGTCCTCGGTGGCCACCAACACTATTTTCCATTTCCCGTCACAGAATCACAAGTGAAATGAGTTGTGTGCTACTATGTTACTAATTAACTGTGCTACTACCTGCTACTACCTTGAAATTTGGAAAATATGAACTGCTGCAGGCCATATAAACTCTGAGGAAGGAAACACTGTTGTGAATGCTATTTTACAAGACATACAATGGAAAGTAAAACATTGCATTTTAAACGGGACCTTATGTAGAGTATTTTAGAAAGTATTGACTTGTGACGTTAAAGTGACACTAAACTCGGGAGTTAAATCTTAAAAATGTATTCAAGTATCTTAACTATGAACAAAAATGTAGCCACCGCTCCAAGCTCGCTGCCGTAATGGACTATAATTTTACATTTAGTTTATAATTTGTATTGAGATTGTAGTCCATCACAGGAGCGAACGTGGAGCGCGGGCTACTTTACAACACAGACAGGGACCATGGGGAACAAAAGTAGCCCCCCTCCAGAAGAAAGGACAGTGTCAGCACCAATTCAGAGATGATTTGAGGATCTACAGCTGAGTGGTACACAAATAAGATGCATTTTTGTTAATAGTTAAAGGGAAACTATGAGGCGAGTGATTTCCACTCATCCTCATAGTTAGAGCCGACCAATGACAAAGAAGCTGTCAAAGGTCGGCTCTATTGAGCGGAAAGTGAGCGAACACATAGCGTCGCTCGCTCACTTTCCGATCATCTCCCTGCAGAGAGCAGTGACTGTCAGTCACCACTCCCAGCAGGTATTCCCCCCCCTCCCCTCTCCGATCCTCTCGTGCTGAGTGGAGGAACAAATGGGGGAGGGGCGGGCACAGCTGGCTCTGCCTCTAGATAGGCAGATCCAGCTGTCACTCACGCAGTTGGGTGGATCCAGACAGTATTGTCGGGATCCGTCCTGGCTGCAGTGCTCTCAGTATTTCAGCTCTCAGCTTTGGGTCACGGCAGGAAGGTTAGTACATGTCCTCCCGTGACCCTAAAGAGAACTATGGGGAAAAACACTTACTCCATAGTTCTTTTTAAGATTTAACTACTGAGTTTAGTGTGCTTTTACATGCCTGTTCTTTAACAGCTATATTTTCTATTCAGATTGTCGATATTCTCTTTTTTCTGGATATCAGTGAGTATGGCTCTCTGCTAAACATCTGAAGTGACAGAATCAATGTGCCATACTGTTTTTAACTAGTCTGAATAGAATAGCAGGCTGCACTGGAAAAGAAACAGCAAAGTACAATCCATATGAACACGGTCAGATCTATATAATGACCAAATGTGTGCCTTCTAATCATGTAGATTAACGATAGGTTACTTTTGATTGGTTGTTTCAGGTTACATTCTTTACAAACCCATCAGAATACAATGCATATTAGCTGCATGAAGAGTATATCATATAGCATATAATAGCAATAGCATTTTTTTTACCAATACTTATTTTGTCTAATGTCCTTCCATAGGCACTGCATTTCCTTTGTAAATAATTCCCAGCAAGTTAATTTTTTGAATGCACAGTTCCAGTAATGATTAGTGCAGCAGAAATAAAAATCTATTCATTCTCCTGGTAAGCGATTTCAGCCTGGATTATTAAAAGGAACACCAAATACTAGAGGTAACAGGGACATCAAAGTCACTGTGACCCAGCACAGCACATATCACAGAGGAAGTTAAATAAAACAGTGAAAGGAGTAGCAAATATTCATACACATGAAACCCAGGATCCTCTGCTATGTATAATGACTTTTGACAATGCCTCTCTGAGAGGTTTCTAAGAGAAGTAAAACAAAAAAAATATGTGCCAATATATAAAAACACTACTGTGCTGATAAGAATATGTAAATATGAACATTGGATAGGGATTTCCATAGTAATTTTTTTTATTTTTTTTATTATGTAATGCAAGAAGAGAACTCTAAAATCATCAAGTGTTTATTTATAGTAAACGTTATAATATTTAGTATAATAAACAAAAAGGATTTTTTTTTGTACTATTGTAACATTGAATATACTGTTAGAAATGCTTATTTTAACATACAGAATGTTTTCATTTCCTTTATCTGGTCTTGTTGGCTTATCCAAGAATGTCTTCTTTTCCAGGGACAGCGTCCTGTACTGAAGGGTTCTGGGAGAAGGTTGGATATGTCATGAGGAATGTGTGGAGAGCGGTGGGCTATGGACAAACAGGGACATGGAAGTATGATGCTCTCAGGGTTATAACAAATGCAGTTTTTGGACCCTCACCTAGACTTTTGTTCAAGGAGCACCCTCTGTCGTCACATTATTCTTGCATACATTCCATGCTTAGCTTTCACATTTGACTGTACTTTAAAAGAGACTTCCTCTCCCACTGCCCGCACCACTGAACACCGCTCTAATACAGACAAATGACCACTTCAAGACTTAAAGTAGTACTAAAGTCTGCCGTTTCTTTTATTTTAATGCATTATCTGCATTAAGGTAAAAAACACCCAGTACTTTTCTAAAACACCGGCCCCTCCCACACTTACCTGTAGCCGTTTGTATGTTCCGCTGCGACCGGGAAAATACGTGGGGTTCCCCGAACTTCCTTATTGTGGGAGAGGGTACTGAGGGCAGAGGAGCCATAGGCTCTTTCTGCTGTCAAACTGTAACTTCAAGGGTGGGGGTGCAGCCAGCTGCACACCGTGTGTGTCTATAGATGCACACAGCTAGGTGCGGCCACGGGGGCACCTGTTCAGGGGGGGCTAGCGATTTGGATACCACTAGAGAACGAGGAAATAAAATAATTTAAAAAGCATACCAATAAGTTTTTAAAGTAAGTCTGGCCACCATAAAACAAAAAGAGTTTAAAAAAAGTTGAAAAAGTTTAAAAAAAAAGGTTTATTGTCACTTTAAGAAACCATCACTCTTGGGAGTGGCAATCTCTTGGTCCTCCTCTGTTCTCAGTGGTTCCACCTGCAAACCCCTTTGTCACTGCATGGCAATGCAGTGACATTAGGGATGGGCAGTAGGAAACACTGATCACAACGGGTAATCAGGAATCTGACATCCACCAAAGTTTCACTTTCTGAACAAGCCATCATTGCTTCAAATGACCTATTGATTGAAACATATCATTCAACCCAATAAAGATACATTTGGTTGAATTTAACCAATTTCCAACTAGTCTGGCCTCTTTTTGATAAAATGTATCATTCTCAGATTGAAAAAATAATTTGGTGCATGTCATTTCTAGAAGAGAAGATCACTTAATCCAAATGATCATTATATTAAAATCCGGTATCATTACGTTGGCGGCAAGCACAAGGCTAAAGAAAGCTTACAAGAGGCTGCTGGCAATATACTTCTTTGAGATTATAGAACAGGAAGTAAGCTATGTGCTGGAAAACATCACTCCTCTAGCTACCTTTAAATATCTTTAGTGCTAATAGACAAATGTTTCTTTTGTATATGTATAGGGAAACATTTAACAAAAATAAAATTTGTACTATTAGCTTAGTGACTAAATGCAAAACGTGTGATGTACAACTCATGGTCGCATGCAGCAGATTAATGTAATAGCAGGTGTTTTGTAGGTAGGAACTTTGCAACAGCACCTATGACAAGAGTTTCTGACCAATACTGGAACTGCACCTTTAAACTGGTCCAGGCAGCCGGCTGTGTACACATCATTTTGCATACGTCTGCTCAGCACAAACGAGGCAGGACACGTTATTAGCCCTGACTGGTGCAACAGCACAGCTTGTCATATCGTGTTATAGTCCTAGAGGCCAACACAAATCCTAAGCGAGCAGCTCAACTGACTGCTTATAAGCTTTATTAACCCTTATATAACTAGATCGACAACTGTGCAAGATTTTCATGTTCACTCTTTTGTTTGGCTGCTGCCCAAATTGTTAAGAAGGGACCAACTGAGCAGTTTAAATTAAGCACGTTTTCATCTGAATAAGCAGTTTCTCATCATTTTCTGCATAACTTTGGCTTTCTGTTATTATAAACCCGAGCTTGCAGATATTATCTATACAATATAGCTGAATAAACTCAGCAGTTCGCTGTGCCGCCCTGTTTCCTTTCAAATGCAGGCGGCATTGAGCAGACAGTTAATTTTTAGCTTTTGTATGTTGATTTGAACTGCTTGTGTTTCAGGCACAACCCTTTGACCTTGCTGGCCTTATGTTCCTGGAGCAAAATGAAGCTTTTTCCGGTGCACAAATACACTTTCTCAGAAAATGCAGCATAGCTGCCAAACTCTGCAGATAGCCAATGCCAATAGGTACCTTCAGATTGGTGGGTGTATCATAAAAGTTTGTTTTTAAATGTTTACACTTCTAAGTTCCAACAGTGATGGCCACATTCATTTGTTTCAAAGTCTAATTCTAGGCAAACCACTGACTACACAAATACTCTTTTATGTAAAGTCTGATCAAAATTAAAAATGCGCAGTCAGTATCCTTATTCAGGCAGTCAGTACAAAATGTTCTGACCATTTATGTTTTAGGACTAGTCAAAGCAATACAGCTTGGTCATGGCTGTGATTGGACAGTGAAGGAGCAACATCTCATTGGTGAAGTCATCTCTGTGCTCTCTATTCTAATCAGCAGGCTTCATTTATTAAACTTATAACACAGTACTGTACAGTAACGCTCCATTTGTATCATTGCCGGTGAGCTTCAGGGTGTGTTGTGGTTCATTGCGGAAGTGCAACACAATTATTTGGGCTGCCTACCACATCTAACTTGCACTAAAAGAAGTGCATGACCCGTTTTTTTTTCAATCATAAAACGTTATCAAGTGTTGTGGTGCGATGCAACACACATGCAATAACTAGGTGCGTTGGGGCGCTATTAAGAGATAATGGCACTGTAGTGCACCTAACAGTGTAACATGCAATCTCCTGTGATGCATGATTGCATGTGGTAACACACGTGCTCTCACATCACCAGGATGTGAACAAAGTCTTATAACTGATTGGGTTACAATGCTGTCCCATCCTCTCATGGTATGAATGATTGAATTGCGGCTAGTAAAAGTGATAAAAGTCAAGATCTTTGTAAACTACTTTAAATGCTGATTAAATCACTTACAATGGATGCAGCTTCTAGATGTTTAAAAGTTTTGATTCCTGCAGAATCAGCTGCTCCCGTGAGCACTGATATCCTGTTATAGGGTGGCTACTGTCCCTTGCAAATTCCTATGGAGCTACTGTTGTGTGTACTAGTAAACCGTCTGCCTATACAAACACACGGAAAGGCAAGCCACTCCCCCTCCTCCATGCTTATAGATAGACAGCTGCTGGAGACTGCTGGTCCCTTGTGATCTTGTACTGGACAGGAAGTTCAGGGGAGCCAAGGGGAGAGTGTTGGAGCTGTTCACAAACATAATGATTGCAAATGCTTAGGCAAAAATTAAAAAATACTTTGCTGAGCAATGTAAATTTTTTTGATTTTGTTTGAGAGTTTAATACTTCTTAAACTGACAGATTGAGGCACTGATTTTGGGGTCTTTTATATCTGCCTTAAACAGTGGTTTCCATACAGGTGCTCTGTGCTTCTATCACAATGAGATTGGGGTTGTGACAGAATAGATAACATTTTCCATTTGAGCAGTTTGTGACCTCTGTGTTCCTAAAAACATGGTACTAAGGTGTAGCATATTTTTACAACTACATATTGACACAATGCTGCATCCCCATTAAGGACTCTTAATAATAATAACAATAGTCTACATCGGTTAAAAAAGGTTAATTAACAAAGAGAGCACTTCAATTCAATGGTACTT
Organism: Nanorana parkeri; assembly: GCF_000935625.1. Taxonomy (NCBI): domain Eukaryota; kingdom Metazoa; phylum Chordata; class Amphibia; order Anura; family Dicroglossidae; genus Nanorana; species Nanorana parkeri. Next base: position 2,158,282 of record NW_017306286.1, on the reverse strand, counting down.
TAATTTTATCGCTGGTGATGAATTATGGCTTGCATGCCAAACTCTCACTTTCAAATTACATCCAACCATGAGGCCTGTATCTTTAAGACACAAATGAAATATTAATAGAGAGAATATTTGCAGATCTGTCTCTTAAATGACAGTACAGAGGGGGGTTTAAACCTGCCTCCGGCAAGCCGCAGGGCCCTTCCAATCCATTTAATGCGAGAATTCTTTTTCTCTTCCTGACAGAAGCGCTGCTCCTTTCTCTGGTGTTGTAATGCTGACTTTGCTTCAGAGCCGCGCTGGCAAGGAAGGGGTTAAAGGGACAAAACTTGCTTGTTTCACAAACAGTGTTTCACCTTTCACATTTGATACTGATTCCTCCTGTCACTGTGCAATCAAATGGCAGGATGCTACTTTCCGCAATTCATCCTGAAAAGGCTTTTTTTTTTAACCAGCTACAGCTAAACTTGGCTTGAAATACGTTTCGCAGCAACTCGATGAACAAGGCCACTTAAATTAGGCACATCTACAGAAATAATTATGCTACAGTGCTGCAGTCATAATAAAATATATGGAGATGTAAATAACATTTCCCAACTGCTGGAGCTGTACTTTGTATCTTTATAATATATTGGATTTCAGATGCTTCCCGATTCATCAATATACAAAACCCTGGCCAGCTCAACAGCGGGATAAAGGCATACAGTACATAAGTGACATTTAATTAAACAGAAGCCGCTCCTCTCTGCCGAACTGAGCAATACAGGAATGAATTTGGCCACATGGATTTGCAGATGATGATTTATATATAATTTAAATACGGCTCCTGCCGTGCATTCAGCTGAGTGGATAAGGACGTTTATTGCTCTGCATTGCGTGCTTTGCTCAGCCGGGAGCTCAGGGGTTAAACCTGCACAGCCACATGCATCGCAATTGTAATTGGGTTATTGGCTGTACAGATTTAGGAAAAAAAAAACCTAAAGAGTGAGCAGGGGAAAAAAATAGATTAGCATTTGCCGAGAAACATGAGAGGGGGAAAAGAAAACATCTATTTTCTAGAGTTGAATGATGGCAGTGCCAGAGGCCACATTGGAATCCACTACTTTATTCTAATTTTATACAAAGGGTATGGAATACACTTCCAGTGGAACTGGAATGGAGGTAAGGCCTTTCACGTTGTATAAAATGCTGGCACTGATGACACATATTGCTCATTTTACTTTTGTACTGCAGCATCTCTGAATATTCAATGTTTTTCAGGCATACAAAGCTGAAAACTGCCCACTGCATAATAAATCTTTAGATATATTGTACTGGTAAACAGACTGAAAAAGTAATTAAAATAATTCACCATGGCTGTCCAACTGGTGCATAGTATAAAGCAATCTACCTTATTACAAAACTGACCCTTCTGACCATTAAACCTCATATGAAACTGGTAGGACGGTAATGCATATTTTGCCTATGGCAACCTTATCCCAGCTATCATTCAACTTTTTTTTATAAACGTGCATTGTAGGTGAAAAAAATAAATAGAAGAAACTATCCGGTAGCATAGAAACTTTTGTTACAGAGTTTGAGAGCAAGAGACTGGGGGTGGGGAGAAAGATAAAGAGAATGACAGAGAGAGAGAGAGAATGACAGAGAGAAAGAGAGAGACCGAGAGAGATAGAAAGACCGAGAGAGAAAGACCGAGAGAGAAAGACAGGGAGAGAGAGAATGGACTTGCCTATTCCCCCATATCATTCTTTACCCCTAATAATGTCCCACTACCCCCCCATATGCTTTGGCAATGCTAAAATGTATTTGGTCCTGCCAATAAAGCTTATTTGAATTAAATTGAGAGAGTCAGAGAGAGAGACAGAGAGAGAGAGTCAGAGAGAGAGAAAGACAGACAGACAGACCGAGAGAGAAAGACAGAGAGAGAGAGACAGAGAGAAGACCCAGAGAGAGAGACCCAGAGAGGGAGACCCAGAGAGGGAGAGAGACCGAGTCAGCGGTGTGACCAGGGGGCCCTTGAAGATGAGCTCCACTTCATGCTACAGTGCCCCAAGTACTCAGCACTGAGGGACACTCACTTCCACAGGCTCTCCACTCTCATCCCGGACTTCACCTCTATAGAGGAGTCGAGGAGACTCCACATTGTACTGGGCGAAAAGAAGCTGGCGGTGAAAGTATCAGCACAATATGTCACAGAATGTCACCGACTGAGAGGAACATGAGAGATTCTGGACTTATAAATCTCCAACATGGACTCACCCCATCCCCTTTATATTACTCCTTTCCCCTGACAATGTTCCCGGACTTACCTTTTCCCCATATCATCCTTTATCCCTAACAATGTTCCACTACAAAACACCACCACCCATCTATCCCATAAAACCTCCTCATATGCTTTGGCAATGCTAAAATGTATTTGGTCCTACCAATAAAGCTTATTTGAATTTGAGAGAGGGACAGTGAGAGAGAGAGAGAGAGAATGACAGAGAGAGAGAGAGAATGACAGAGAGTGAGAATGACAGAGAGTGAGAATGACAGAGAGAGAGAGAATGACACAGAGAGAGAGAGAATGACACAGAGAGAGAGAGAATGAGAGAGAGACAGAGAGAGTGAAAGAGAGATTGACAGAGGGAAAGAGAGACTGACAGAGAGAGGAGAGAGGAGGGAGAGAGAGAGGGAGAGAGACAGAGAGAGAATGACACAGAGAGAGAGAGAATGACACAGAGAGAGAGAGAATGACACAGAGAGAGAGAGAAAGAGGGAATGACAGAGAGAGTGAAAGAGAGATTGACAGAGGGAAAGAGAGATTGACAGAGAGAGGAGAGAGGAGAGAGAGAGAGAGAGAGAGAGACAGAGAGAGAATGACAGAGAGAAAGAGAGAGAGAAATGGGGGTGCAGAGAGAGAGCAACATTGAAAAAGTGGAGAGAGCAGTAGAGAAAGGGGGTGAAGAGCGGAGCTTCCAGTTTTTCTCTGGGCATATTGGGGGGTCGAAAATTTCTACTTATGATCCAACGTTCCCTTATGGTCGAGCAGAAATCAGTCAACACTGAGACTTAGTAATTTGCTCTGAACTCTAGATGTGCACTTTGAAAAAGAGAAGACAGTTTTCAAAAGGTCCTAGTCATTCAGTATGGGCTTATATATGACAAATATGCAAAGAGAGGTAAGACATATCTTCATTACAGTGCATGCTTTGCATTGAATACATGTAATTTGTTGTGTCCTCACACTGCAATGATTTGCTTGTGTTATTATCTAAACATTAGTATTGATGATTACTTAAACCGCAGACATGAGAGGGAGGTCAGACGCTCAGGCACAATCCAGCGGCTTACAATATCCGTCTTGTACTCACCCAAGCATACGTTTATGGCTATAGAGAGGTCCACGCCTAGCTTATCTTGGGTAAAAAAAAAAAAATAGAAATCAGCCATAAAAAATTCATCAAGGCTTAATGCTATATTACCTTGGATCAGTAGCTAAGGGATGTTCAAGCAAGCACATCAGTAGCTAAGGGATGGTCAGATTCAGATTGGGTGACAATAATTTATGGATATGGACAACTACGGAGATGATCTAGAAGCTGGACAATTTAGAAGTCCTCCAGTTGCTTGATTATCTAGACCAGGTGACAATTCTCTAATTCTATAGGTATCCCCTGCCCTCTCATCAGAAAACTGGTAATCGTTATACAAAAGTGAGAAAAAAGCCAGGCACTAGTGCTATAAAGCATGCCCCCTGGTCCAAAGACAGACATCCCAACCTAAACAAATTCATTTTAGGGAGGTGCCTTTCTCATTTCAGGGAGGTGCACACCCTGAAATGATGGCAAGATAGCAGGGGAGCTAATGCTTCCATTGCTATCTGCTGTTTTTTTTGTATTTTGACAGCTCCTAGCGTCAGAATAAAAAAAAAACAAAAAAAAAACCACCATACTGCATGGGAATGCATAGCTATGCTGTTATTGGCTATTTCCATTTGCAATAGCAGGCTGGCTATTGCACCCGCTCACTGCCGCTGTCTAAAAAAAAAAAAAAAAAAAAAAAAAAAGAAGAAACAAATACCAGGAAAGGTTTACTCTGCTAGATCCGCTATCTTATAGCAGTAGACTCCCGGAACGTCCGAGAGAGTTGAGATGCCTGCAAAGATATGAAAAGAAGACTTTCAGCTCCACCTTCGAACTGCACAGCCCATGTCAGTTAATCAGTGGAGCATCTATAGACTGTACAGCAATTCTGTTTTCTGAGTAGACAGCATGTGAGGCACTGGGGAAGTTTTTTTTTACCCAAAAGTAGTTACACTTGAAAACTTTGTTGTAATACGCACTTTTTACTTTATATAGAACACATCTATTTAACACAATGCGTTCTATATTAAATCACAAAGCATAATCACTATAAACTAAATAGAAAGGGGTTCAAACAGTTTAACCTTCATCAACAGACACCCGTGACTGCCTAGTGATGGATGTAGTGATCAGACATGTGATGAATGGACATTATTATCAAGCTTCTTTAACTATCTAGTTAATCTGTGTTGTAAACCCAGATTGACCCCAACACTAATATTCATTCCACAGAACTGGCAGCTAAACCAGGCCGATGCTTTCTATCACAAAATGTGAGGGCAAGCAGACATCACGAGAGTTTATTTCCATAGAACAAAGACACGCAACAACACAAAATGTAACATTAACACAATAAAGCATAGTGTATTACTGCTGTGCCACCCTCTTTGGCATGCAAGCAGTTAAAAGGAGCACGTAATGAAAGGAGTAGGATAAGGAGTGAAATCACCCAGAATTTAGACAAAGGAAGCAGTATTAAAATAGAGTCCTATTGAAATGACTGAAAGGGCCTTATCAGACCCTGTCATATCTCTCTCTGAGCTGGTGCCACTGGAAATAGAAGGCTGTTACCGCTGAAAGTCTCACTGCTACACAAGCTTAGCCACCGCACAGCTGACAGCACACACAAGTATCCACTGGATTGGGAAGCCAAAGTAAAATAAGGGTTAGCTTTATCCTGAGCACTACTGAATATACAACTACAACAGCAGATTTAAACCACCCCCAGCTAATACCGATTTGTAATTGCTGCTTATCTGGTTGTCATGATGCTCTGTCAAAGAAGACAGGTTTTTAACAAGTACTTAGAAGTGTATGGCCAGGCATTACCAAAATGTACCCCTAAGGCTGGGTTCACACCTGGGCGTACCATAGGCGCGTTTTTTCTGCTCGTTTTTCAGCTCATATTTTTCGTTCAGTGAAATGCGCGTTTGACGCTTGTTTTATACCTCCCTGTCGGTATGATTTTTTTTTTCCTTTATTTTCTCTATCTTTTTTTCGTTTTTTTTTTTACTTTCAACCTTCCTGCCGGTTCCGCCCCCCTGTGACGCGGCCGCTCGCAAGGGACGGAACCCCAGAAGTCGGCAGCGGCCGGAGGACACACCGGGGATCGCGGACAAGGTAAGTCCTACCGGGGATCGCGGACAAGGTAAGTCCTACGTTGTATTCCCAAGTGTGGCTCGGGGTAAGGTGTGAACCCAGCCTAAACCTCCTTCTCTTTCTTTACAGCTTTTCCTTTACCAGTATTGCACTACTTCTCTCCCGACACTGTGCATGTGCATTCTTGTTTGTTCTCAAATCAATGCACTATGGATCTTAAAACCCAATTCCTGCCATTATGATTAGTTTATATTAAGTGAGGAAGGGTTAAAAACCATGGGGTTTTTATTGCTGCATGCGTCTTTCTACCTTAGTGAGATCAATTACTCTCATTTCATCCCCTGGTGAAACCAAGACAGGAAGTAAGGTAAAATCTCTATAAATGAGGTCACTGACCATGATAAACACTTTACAGAGGTGCTAAGTTCCCCCCATTTATTCACAGCATGAGGCAGCATGGCTCATGACACATCATAGGAACAGGTGCCAAGATACTTGCAACTGAACAACCTTACGACATAGCGATTATAAAGTAGGATGCGGCTTATGGGAAAAATCAAATAAAAAGCAGAGCCTTGGAGTTTTACTTTAACCTTGAAAATGCCAAAGGTCATATCTAATAGCATGATCCACTGCATCTATGCAATTACCTTTCCTTATCTTCTGAGCCACAGAGAGAAACCTATAGCATAACAGCACATCTATATCCATTTTCCTTTTGACCTCACAGGGATTCACAGACGTGTGCACTTTACGGTTTCGGTTTCAGATCACTTACTCTAGTGGGCTCTGCCAATATCTCTGCCTCTACCTTGTATGTGTCAGTGCATATGTTGCCAACTTTGCAAGCTGTTACTAAGCACCTCATGGACTATCTCCTGACAAAACCCATCAAGCATTGCTAAATGTCACAACTGTCTGCATTGCTGTCCTGGATACTATGTAACTTATGCATGGTTTAACACATTTCTATATGTACAATAGGCATGGCACAACCTATACAATGGAAACGTCAAATGAGTATAAGATTACCCAAGTTCTTATTATACTATCAGATCTTTATCTAAATCAAAACATTTCAAACTGTTACAGGAACTGTGTAGAGAAAATAAATAACATACATTTATAAAACAATAAAAAACAAGCATTAACAATTGTCTGCATTTTACTTACACTTTCGAGGTTCCAGCCCCTTGTTTGCACATGCAAGGTGCTTTACTGGAGGATTCTGGGTTCTTTGAAGACACGCCAACATAGTTACAAAGACTTATGGTCAGCTAGGCAGATGGCCGCACTGCAAGAAGACATTAATAACATTAGTAAGCAGACACTGCTTATCAGGGCAGAAGCCTTATAACAACATGCGTACATCGGAACAGAAAAGTGAACACTGCAATTCTAATCATAAACAATGCACAGTCCTACAGGGCACCCTGCCACGTAGCCAAAAATGCAACAGATGTGCAAAACATCTCATTGTAATGTAAATAAAAACAATCGTATCCAAAGCAGTTCCTGGTCACAAGGAGCCCGGGCAGCCTTCATCTTGGGAAATTTATGTTAGCATCCCCCTTTTTTGTATAGCCCTCCTCCGTATCCTTTTATATAATTCTGCATGCCCAGGCCCCCTTCGGCCATTTCTTCCTGATGTGTGCACTAGAAAAACACATTCATAAACTAGCATAAGGGAGGGAGGTAAAATGTTGTTGGCAATTATACACAAAGCAGCAAAAAGGTGTTTTTTCTCCAGGCAGCTTGACCGCCGGCATATTCAGGAGCAAATATAGGCATATTTGCCTACAGCATAAACTACGCCTGTAATTATATGGACAGAAAAATGCAGTAGCTCGCAGGCGCTGCAAATACAGGCGTATTTGTACAACTTACGCATCTCTGCACTTGCCTCTGCTGGTCCTTGCCCCATTTTTATACAATCACACAGGTGATGAAATTACCTTTTTTTTTTTTTTTTTCTCAGAATGACTAAAAATGAAAAATATGGAAGATTTAAAATGAAGAAAAAAAAACCCACTGGGTAAAGCATTTTGAATACAGAGACCTGAAGACGCAACTGTATCACGATGTTCCCTTACAACACAGGGGATACAGTTTTAAGAAAGATTACTGAGCAAATCAATCTCCCAAGGTGGCTGCCTATGTACTTCGTGACCAGAAAGTGCTCAGGAACCTATTTGAAATCTTTTGCTTTTGCAGTCTACTGCATTTTGACAAAGAAGTCAGGTAAGCCGTGGGATTGTGTACATTGTTTACCTTTAGATTTTAGGAATGTGTAAAAGTGTGTGTTCTGTGAGTTTTTACACGCAAGTAATTTATGGGGTAATTGTCACAATTGTTTGCAATGCAATATATTTAGGATTAGTTTTCATACAGAAATTTGTAGATTTTACATACAGTGACTATAACTTCTTGTCATCTGTGTCCCATTTCTATTTGCTTTCAGTCCCATAATAAAATAACAGGACATCTCTCCAAACTGAGTGAATCCTCTCAAACTGCTTTCACCAAAACACTTCCCCATTGGAAGATTTCCCCTGCATATTTGTTCCAGTGAGAACTAAAATGTTTGGATTTTCCACTCACTTCCTGTACTGAAGAAAATGGTTACCAGAAAAAATGGAAAGGGTGAATCTCCCCATATTTAGATACACAACGGCTCCCTAGATATTGTAACTGAAGTTTGTGGAGACGGGTGGTGCCAACAGGGCCACCCACATTTCAAATGTTGTTCAATTCCACAGTAATCAGCTAAAATGCCAGCCATGGTCCGTTTAAGCCACACAGAAATGCTGGGATTTTTTGAACTACTAAGAGTTACATGGATCTAAAAACAGAAACAGATGGTTGTGACCCTCTGAAGACATTAACACATTAAGGGGACAGTTTAGATATAAAGGGTCCTTTCCAGAATTTTCTTTAACACAGATATTCCCAGGAAATCTGGAATTCATTGTTGTAAAAGACAGTAAGAAATTGCCTTTTGCTCAGCGGAATTTGAAAACATGTAATACAGTATATTCAATCCATTTTTGTACTTCACATTTCATAAATAAAAATGTTTGATTGGTCAGTCTGCCCTAGTATTTTAGTTGTGGGTAGATACTGGCAAGTTGAATCATCCGCTGGCTCCCTATATCTCATCTATTGGATACTCTGTTGGTGTTATATATCTGCACTTTCCCAGGTTTGTGCCACCCACTGAGACAAAAGCCAGCAGAAATGATACTCCATGAAATCTTATTTTGTATCCATGTTCTGAATGATTTATTGTTAAAGCTAGAGACATGAAACGCACAGACAAAAGGTTCCAGGATATTTTAACACCTGGACAACCAGGTATATATAAAAGATACACATCAGTGTCTCTAGATTTTCTGAAAGCGGATGGTAATAGCTATTTGATAGCACAGAGGGATGTCATTTAGACTTCAAATACAGTCATGTCATATATTATATGGTCACCCTTTAGGAACACAAATACTATATCATAATCACATGAACCTATCATTTTACACTGGCAGCCCTTTAGGGAGAACTCTGGGTATATGAAACCGTAACCCTTGCAGTGGGTCTACCCTCACACTACAAGGGTTAGGTGCTCGTTTTTCTCTAGGGTCTAAAAAAAAAAAAAGATATTCTCACCACCTACGGCGGTGACCGCTCACCTTGAGGACACTTAACCCTTACAGTGCAGTCCAGAAACCTAAAGTCTTTATAGGCTTATTAATTACATATGTGAATAGGACACCTTAATGTAAATAATGTTACCACTCTATGCTAGTATATCATTATATGTATTTGGAAAAATCTGTCTATAGCTTTCAATTATAAATGTACACAGTGCAGCCATATTTTCTCATTATATACATTTTGTTTAGTAATGCAGCACAACGATTGTACTTTACAGCTCCTATCAGCCTTTTCTGAACAAAACAATGCAATCCCTTGGTGTAACTGGCTTTATCTCAGAAGTCACTTGCCAAGGGTGATAACTGCGCTTGCATGTCATACAGATTGTACGGGAATTTAAAACCCTGAATAAATAATTACATGAAAAACACAGTACATTTACAGCAAGGTATACTCTGCAATAACTTACAATGTATACTTCCTAAACACGCAGTAGGTATTATTTTTTTTCCTCTTTCATCCTCATTAGCAGCAATAGAGTGCACTGTGATCTTTTCCTTTCACATGCCTATAGTAGATACACTGCATCCATGTGAAAGGTCAATGAGGGAATAAAATTTGCTGTCAGATTCCAAAATGCAATACTCCTCTTTTTCTGCTGTTTGTCTATTCATCTATAACATAATAAAATGTTTTTTTCAATGGGGATGTTTTGTTTTTCTTTCATTCTGTTTGGACCGATGTACTTCATAGGTCAGGTATTTAAGCAATTTTATTGTGAGGTATGATGTGCCTGCCACTGTTGTCCTGAAAATAGTATTTCCCTGCCTATTACACTGACTCTCTGGTCCTTAATACATTCTAAGTTACTGACCCAGGACAGATATGCAGCTCAGGACACTCAGAAAAATCAGAAATTCTCATCTCCATCCTTGCAGCAAGTCACTGATTCAAAGCACTGAAGTCAGAGGGTCAGTAGGACAGCTCAATATTTCAAGTAAGACAGTATGTCTTGAAACCAATGTTTAGGCATCCACTATCCGAACAAGACAGCATAGGAGAGCTTCCATCAGAAACTCGAAAAAGACGATGTTAGAGGTACCATAAAAGGCTAAGGAGTGCTTCTGACCATCAGAAGTGATAACGTTAATGCTCAAAAGGTTTTCCAATTGGTGGAACAACCTATGGGCAACCTGGCTGATATTTCCATCATCTTAAGGAAAATAAAGGGAAAGGGTTTACTGTGCGCAGGCAGCAATAGTGCATTGATAATGTTGTGGCAGGTATCAAAAGGTATGTAGAAGGATAAGCTACCAGCAAACCAGGATCAACTTTATCTTCCTGTAATGTATTAAGGTCTGATAAACACATGGTATCACATATAGATGCAAAGTTTCGCATGGTCCCTTCATCAGGCAAAGGAAAGTGTGTGACATGGTCACACTTTCCCTACCTGATGAAGGGACCATATATATATATATATATATACTGTTCTGAAACCTAACATCTATAACATCTATATGTGATACCATGTTTATCTTAAATTACGGGAAGATAAAGTGGACTCTGGTGGCTGGTAGCTTATCCTTCTACATGTTGATCTGCGCTGCGACATTCGCTGCTACTTTATCACCCGCTAAAGCACGTGTCAAACTCAAGGCCCTGGGGCCGAATCCGATTAAATTGAGTTTGACACCCCGGCGCTAAAGTATTGTGAATGGGTAAGGAGTGCTATGAGACAATTTCCGATTAGGTATTAAAAAGGTAGGGACAATGAGCAGATGCCTCTTTGGGCAGGGAGACATCTGCCCGATTATGTCCAGTTTTTCTGGTGTGGCTATTTCACCTATAACAAGGACTAGTGATACTGTGAATCTACCCCGTATTAGACGCATTGGCCATGGAGATCTTACCTGTCATCAAATTATAGGCTTCCAGGTCAACTGAAGTTTTCTTTAAAGGCCTAACTAGGAAGAACTTCTTAGCATGTACTCAGGTAATGCAGGCTTGCAAGCGGAAGCGTTAATTCCACTGCCACATTCATTTTTAGAATTATACGCTCTCCGCGCTATGCAAAACACAAGCGATTTGTATCGCTTAAACAAAGCAGTTCAGCAAAACTGATACAACTTTTAAAAGCCGAAGGACAAAGCTGTTATTTAAAACCAGGCAGGTGTCTGCCAAGCTCCAATTGTAAACCGTCACTTCCCTTTTTCCTTTATTCAGATTCTTAATGAGGTATTCATCCTTTGAAAGATATCTGCACCACCTCCTTAAGATACTAATTTCACAACAAAATCCTCGTTACAGAGTAATTACTCTAAACGCCTGTCTAAATTCCATCTGTCCTCCCGCTCTCTCTCAAAGGCAAATGGAGGAGCTTGCTGTATGTTTTCTAAAGCACTGCTCATTTGTTTCTTTTCATTCACATTTTTTTAAATTAATGCATGTGTATGTGTGTGTGTGTGCGGCACATTTGTTATCTGTAAAAATTTGTCAACTGGATCTGATCCACCGACCGAAGGTAGAAAGACAATGTCAATCTGTTACACAGAGGCTAAACCCATATGGGCATATTCTGCCACGCTGTGCAAAAACTGGTGTAAGTAATACAAAGAACCAGCATTATTAAAGCTAAACCTCAGGAATTCTTAAGAAACAGCAATAATGTATTTAATAATAAAAAAAAAGAATCATTAAAAGTGTATTGCTTACAACTAGTATAAATACCTGAAATCATTTTTACAACTAGTAATCATTTTAGCTTCTTGTAATCCCCTGTACAGCAGCTCTCAGGTTGGAAGATGGTGGAGGTGTCAATGATCGAGTTTTTGGGCCCAATCGGGTGTCTAGAATTACATGTGCTCATAAGAAACATGTTAACAGGAGGACAGAGCAGAGAGATGAGCTCATCAGTCTCTTGCTGCTCTTTCACTGTCCAACCACAAGCTGGGAGTTTATAGGTGACCAAGTTGTGTTGCTTAACTACAGCAAAGAAACGTCATGTCATCAGGCTGGGTGTGCTGTCTGGCAGGGCTGTATAAATCTGTGGACTGGGCGGAATACAAATGCTTTTGCAGATAAGAAAGCCACCATATATGTATTTCAACTGTGTATTTTAGCATTAGTGGTTGCCTGCAGTTTAGCTTTAAGACTAAAGCTGGCCATACACTGCACAAATTTCAGATGATTCTTGATGAACCGGCTGAAATTTGTTCAGTGAGTGGCCTTGCTGGCACCCTCCTGTCTGGCATCCTTTGATTGGAAAATTAAAGAAGCCAGTGGGAAAACTTTGGGGTGAACAGTGACGGCACCCAATCATCAGCTGCCGGCAGTGTTCAGGTATTCGCCACAGTGTTCAGGTATTCGACTGAGAAAGCACAGTGAAAGCACAGTGTGACGCCAAACAACAAGAGTGCAGACCGAGAGCTCTTCCCTTCTTTTTATATGCTGGTGGAACTATAAAACTCTGCCTCAGGCTACTTCAAGACACGAAAACCACCCTGATAATGTAATGTCTTTTTTTAGCAAAGCCCCTTATGGGACAGACCCTTCATCTTAATTTCAGTATGAAAGCCTGCAATTTAAAGAAAAATACTTTTGTAGAAAACGTTATACAGGTACAATGATCAACACACAACATGTACCCTAGGATTGCCATAAAGGCATAACACACATTTTAACTGTAAACCTATCATAAGTGTATGTAATGTAGGCTAACCTATAGCAAGCAGATTTTACCAGACATAAATATGGTTGCCAACTGGTTACTATGGGTAATTGCATTTTAACATATGCAAGCTTGGGCAAAGAGATTATATATAGAAAGGCATTGTACACATAAACGCTGAAGAAATACTTTACTTCTAAACACAGACAGTAGCCTCCAGGCTGTTGCCCTTCCATTGTTTAATGGTAGATGAGTTTCCGCCCATGTCTCTAAACAAGCATGCATGGTACCGTATACACATAGGAATCTGTTTATCCAACCAATTCACAATAAGGATGCAGCCGCTCGCATAGAAAGAAATAATTATAGTAGCTCTGCTGAGCGTTGACAGAAAAGAGGTTACCCAAAAAAAATAAAACATAAAAAATAAGAGGAGTAATAAATGTATCATATCTGCAAGTTAAAGTATCTATAACCAAAACTTTTTGTAGTTTTGGATAGAGTGGGGAAGGGTTAGAAATCAGGTTTTACTGTAATGGTGCTGTTCGAGAGATTCCCTGACTTCCTACCTGGTAAAAAAAAGGTTGACCCCGGGACAGGAAGTCAGGGGGAATTTCTCTAAGGCCTGGTTCACACCTGTACGTTTTGTAAAGCGTACAACGCTCTACAAAACGCTCAAACATGAAAATCCCATTGTTTTCTATGGGTATGGTTAACACCTTGCCGTATTTCAGCCCGTCTGAACGCGCTACAAAACGGCCTACGCCTGAAAAGGTACATGAGCTTCTTTGCGGCTTTTTTTGTCCTGCGTTTCCATTGGGATACAGCCAAGTAGCCCTCGGAAACGTGCGTTTTTTTTACCGTGAATCGCGGTAAAAACGTGCGCCACGAAACGCGCGACAAACGCGCATATTCGATACGCCTATGTGTGAACAGAGCCTAACAGCAACACAGACAAAAGTAAACAAGCTATTTTAAGCTAGAACCTCTGTCAACTTTTTATTGTTGTCGGTTTCCCCGTTGCAGATTTACCCTCACTTCCTGTCCAGTAAAACGTTGGCCCCAGAACAGAAAGTGAGGGGAAATCTCTCTAACACAGGGGTGGGCCCCACTCTGGCCCTCCAGCTCTCGTTGAACTACAAGTCCCATGAGGCATTGCAAGACTGACAGTTATAGGCATGACTCGCAGAGGCACGTTGGGATTTGTGGTTACAGCACAGCTGGAGGGCCGGAGTTGCCCACCCCAATACTGGGTAGCAGTAAAACCTGACAGGGGTTCCAACTTTTTCCCAGTCAATTGAAAATTTAAAAAAGAAATGTTTTGGGTGGGTATACAGTTTAAGCAGAGACTAATAAAAGCATGATACGGTTTATTTTTGCCGGCTGTAGATATTTTCTACTGTTTTAAAACAACGAGTGAAGGTACACCCCATTCCCTTCCACTACAAGCTTTAACAAAAAAACATTACCTAACTATAAGAATCAATGAGGCTCTTTACTATACTAGGGGGGGGGACTTGTCAGAACTGCAGCAGATAGTATCATCTGGAGCAGATGTCTAAAGTAGAAATCAGCTTTTCTTTTCAGTATGTTCAGGTAAGCTTTGAAAATGAAAGATGGCAGCTGACTGGTTACTATAGGCAACTGCTCCAGTTTTGATAAATTTGCCCCATTGTCTATTCCTACCTTGGTCATGTTCAGAAGGTGGTGGGTGGCAGGTGCCCTTTATGAACCCATTGCACACTGCTTATTTCACTCAGAAATCTTCCGTCTGGAAAAACGTGCAATACGATGCATTTGCGGCTTCTGGGAAACACTTACACAGTTTATTAGCTGGAACTTCCCCTGAGAAAAGGTTACCCTGCTGCACTGAAGTGTAGAGGTTACACCGGACATGCTAGGCAGAGGATATGCTTTCATTTTGCCTGATTTAGCCAAGCTCAATAGTTGGGACACGGTGAGGATACATTGATGGCTACAATCAGCCCTTAGGGGCAAGTTCATTGCAGCTGTTTTGTGAGAGGGATTAATCAGTGAGAAAGCAGAGAGATAGCATCTCTTGACATGAAGTGATCCTGGCAGTTCTGCTAATCATCAAATTAGATTTTCTGCTACAGTTGTCTATGCATAACTAAATCTGCAGTTGATGGGGTAGAGTGGGGGAGGAACTGGGAAGAATAGAGAGGGAGAACCACAGGGGGGAGGGAGAGAACATCACAGGGAAACAAGAGCACACAGGGCTCTGCCAGAAATCACATGACTGATGATTTTAAAGCATCTTTGATCTCAAACGCACATGCGATAATCAGAAACCTAAAAGACATAACATTTCTAATTTAGGCTTTTCTGTAGCATTCAGGGGATTGCAAATCAAGGTTACAAATTAAAAATCAAGTACAAATAAATAAGAAATAACAGATTAGTGCCCCCACTTGTTTTTTTATGGTCTAGCTATCTAGCTATTTCTTGAAATTATTTATTGCCAGCCCAGTATTCATATACTGACCATCTGGCAAGAAACAGAAGTTGTCATTGCATCTCTGGCCCACTGCAAGCTCATGTGGCCTGCATGACCTCAGGCTCACTGCAAGCTCATGTGGCTTGCCTGACCTCAGGCCCACTGCAAGCTCATGTGGCCCGCTTGACCTCAGGCCCACTGCAAGCTCATGTGGCCTCCATGAGCTCAGACTCACTGAAAGCTCATGTGGCCTCCATGACCTTAGGCTCAGTGAAAGCTCATGTGGCCTACATGACTTCAGGCCCACTGCAAGCTCATGTGGCCTGCATGACCTCAGCCTCACTGAAAGTTCACGTGGCCTGCATGACCTCAGGCCCACTGCATGCTCATGTGGCCTCCATGACCTCAGGCCCACTGCAAGCTCACGTGGTCTCCATGACCTTAGAAATCCATAATGACACAGAAAAATTAAACTGCAGAACATATACACCCTGGCTTGCTTCTCGTACCCAGACATCACTGGTGGCTATAGAACTTTGTGTATTTGTGAAGTTACAGCCCGGTTGTGTGCCCTGTTCAGCACATCCACATGGTGCTCTGCATTAGTAAAACTAATGCAGAGCACCATGAGCGGCTGTAAAACTAAGGCAGAGCACCATGTGGATGTGCTGAACCCCTACTGCAGTGTGCAGCAGGTAATCTGCAGCAGCAGCATGGGGCACAGTGACACTTCTCCATGCATCCACTGTGCTTAGTCATGTGATTTGATGTCACACACTGCACAACACTAGTTTTGGATATAGTAGGACAGCCATGGCCAGAACAAGGTTCCCCACTGGGAGACCTCACCTGTAGTGACAACTCAACAGGTTAGATTTTCCTCCACTTTGAGTGCCAACTGACTTTTGTTGAGTCAGATGGAGCCAGCAGGGCCACCCATGGATCAACTTTTGCCGGATTCAGCAGGAAATGGCTGAAACTGGATACGAGCATTGGCCAGCTTTAAGCAGCCTAGATTATATTGTTGGCATTTCACATAATTGGAGACTACAGAGTCTGTTTATTCAGTCAGATAACACCTCATTTCTTGTCTAGGTGTCAGTGAGGTAGAAATTTAAGTAAAATCTCCCCAGTGGGATCACAAATAATACATTCATGCCATAGGTTCTAACCTTTACACACACTCTATCCACCACAAAGAAAAACATTTTGGCTGGATTTGGGCCTTTAAGTTGATCTACTTCCTAACTCTAGTCAATGCCTAGAACTGGTCAATGCACATACACAGCTATAAAACATAATTAGAGTTCCGTATGTTGACTGATCTTGTCAAGCCTAGTGGGCATGACCGATTAGATGCAGCTTGCGTTACTTACATGAGGCATTGTTTTTGTTTGTTTTTCTTTGCTTTGAAATTAAATGTTGTCAGTTTGAAAACTTTCTATAATCAAGATTGTGAATAGAATATCATACAGAGTTTGTAAATAAAATACATCAGTCTGCATCTGACTGCGAATATGAGTGTAATGTGAGTTACTGTGTAACAATAGTGTGAGTGTTAAACACTAATTGTGTACAGTACTTATCCTTAAAGCTGTGGCAGATTGTACTAAATGGGTCCCCACTGATCCTAAATTAATCCTAGTGCTGATGACTAATTTAATGCTAAGTACTGGGACATCGTACATCTCACGTCCCAACAGCTGATGCAAAGTCCTGTCCTGAGAGAGTTCAACAGGAAAGCTGAGCTAGTCACCCAATAACGGTATCATGTACACAAACCATAGGAAGATATCTGAATGCATCATAGCAATCAATTTTGTATTGGCCTTTATTGTCTAACCTTTACTAAAAAAAAACACCAGCAAGCAATATTTGCTTGATAAGAATTGTAAATTGGATGATGTGAACTACGTTTCTAAGTGGATGTCTATGGTTGGATATACACACAAGTGGATGTTGTTAGACCTGCCTATAGTTTGGAGGTCTTCAATTTTGGTGAGTTTTATTCTATAGTTTGTGGGCACAGTGCTGTTTGACACCAATGGGAAGATTGTAAGGAGATAATTAAAAGGTTTCCTTCATTTTATATAGCACTGCCTATTTTGTATTTCACTTTTTTTAGGAGTACATTGATTTGGGTAAGCAGCTTTAGCATTCGATAGTAGGTGTGTGTAGGCAGAGTTTATTGTTTACGCGTCTGTAATAGTGGCCACACATGCATCGATATGATTATACAATCGATCAATCAATGCAACTAAACTGAAAGAATATGATCAATTTCAACTTTGCCAAATTGATTGGTCATGGTGGAATTTTGTCAATCACTGCTGACCGGTTGAACAAATATCGATTTAACTAACCTTTGTTTACATTTATAATGGATCGGTCATATTTTTTATAGATCTTTACAGTTGATCACAGTGTGGAACAATACAAATGTGTTACATCATTCAATAGTTTATTTTATCACAAATAACTTTGTGTATGACCACCTTAAGTCTATTCAAGTAATAGGAGGGAAAAAGTGAACTTGAGGAATGACAGAGTAACATCACGGGAAGTTACATAGTATTTGAGGTAGAATAAAGACACATGTCCATCAAGTCCAACCTATTTGTGTATGTGTGTATGGTCCTATTGGTGTGTAGTATGTATAGGTCCCTTGTGTGTTTTCAATTTTAAGAGTACTGTTACCCCTGTATATTACGTCCCTGAGGAAATCGTCCAATCGCCTCTTGAATGATTCCACACTCTCAGCCGAAATCACAGCATGTGGCAGCGAGTTCCATACCTTGACCGATCTGAGAAGAAACCCCTTTTTCTCCACCAATTTTAAGTGGTGGCCTCTCTTCCTTGTCATCGAGTTAATTGTAAAAAGTTTGCTGCTAATGTTACTATCCCGGTAAACATTTTATACATGAAAATCATGTCCCCCCTTAATCTCCTTACTTCCAAGGAGAACATGTTTAATTTTAGTAGCCTGTTCTCATAACTCAGGTCCTCCATCCCTTTTATGATTTTGGTTGCCCTCCTCTGGACCCTCCCCAGTTCAAGGACATCCTTGATGCGCTTGCTGCCGCCAACTGCTCCAGAGAGCACACAAAGACGTGACGTTAAAAGCTTCTTCTTTTACCTTTCCTGCAATTTATTGTTAGGAATTGCCATGCCAAGCAAGCCTTTTTCATTATTCCCACTTCAACGTTTTGGAATATTATGTGCACACCGATTAAATCTAAGTTGTGGGGTGAATACTAAGGTAAAGTGTGCAAATTTGATAGACAGTTAAACTGCTTCAGATTCAAATGGACAAAGTATGAAGTATAGCTCTGGCTGGAGAGTGTCTACAGCTGTTTTATGTGTTAACTGGTACTTTTTACAAACCTCCATGGTATAGACATAGGGTGGCTCGACATGTGTATGGTCCAAATGCTGAATAATCTTTCCCCACCCCCCTTTTAATAGACATATCTTATGAATTCAGAAATATAATCAAATATGAACTGAAGGTGACCACCCCAGGGACAACGCATGTTCCAGCTTAAGGGATCAAATTAGATTTGCTGTGAAAATTCAGGCAAGCCAATTGACTTCACCTGTGGCGATGACTGGATGCTGGCTGTGTTTTATAAGCATTTATATAAAGTAATTATAATCAACAAAATTGGCTGTACTGGTTGATGTTTATCTAATCTCTATGGTAACCTTTTAGGGAAAAAGCATCTATGTATGACCAATTCATGTCAACATTAGGAGGAGAATGTGAGATTCAGATGTAGTTTGCCACATTTTTCCACTATCATTACAGGAAGAATGCAGCCGTTTACAAAATAAATATTTTTGAATGTGAGAAAAAAACAATATTCCCATATTTGTTTATTTATAGCCACTGCGATTCATGACTGACCTCTCACACACAGTTTCCAAGAAACAAATCCAAAATGGAATATGTCAGCCATTTTCTTCAGGCTGAATAGAAATGTTCCATTTTTAATGATTTAGATATTTGTAATTTGCTGTTGTGATTTACAGCAAGCTGAGGTAGTCTGTGGGCTGTAGATCATCTTTATCAGAGCCAGCATGCCAGGAAACCAGCATTCCCAGATTTGTAATTGCACTTTTACATCCAAAGCAGCTGCAGAACGAATGTAGATTGAGTTTTCAGCTAAAAACATTTTTTTGCTGTCTAATGTACCTCTAACAAGTTACAGAACAGGTTGCCCTTCACTTAAACAAAGTGTGCGGTTCACCTCAAGCTGCAGCATAACCTTTTAATTCCATTGACTCTATCCACTTGCCCAGCCTCAATTAAAAATACATAAGGGTATTATTTATTCAATAAGACTTACTTATGTGAAATATAATCATAACGTCTCAGCAGTCCACTGAGAATGAAGAAGGCTGTGTGCCAAGGTGGGAAGGACAGATTGTGGAAGTTTAAAAAGCTTGCTGCCAACAATTTTACAGAAAAGTGTAGAGCATACTTCCTGAATAATTCCATGCTATTTTCACTACGTGAAGTTACTTAGAGAATGAGGACAGAGCAGAAATTAAAAGGAATGTTTGGATTGGAGGCTCGACCTGAAGGTTAATATCAAAAGGATTTACTGAATCCTCTCTAACCTATAATCAGAACCTCCAGGTCTACCTCCAACCTATTGATACATCTGATACTGTAAACTTGGAGAGGTAAAGAATATATTGGCAATAAAATTTAAAAATGAAAATTCTTGTGATAATAAGGACACTCTCTCACTTTGCTTGTTGCCATTGAAGTATATAAATTAACAAGTAGGTGCCTTTAGAGGAAAACGGTTTCCAGAAAACAAAAATGTACAATCCAAGTGTTTCCCTTATGGCACAAAAGGATATTTTAAGAGGCTACACAAACATAAGATAACAGTGTAGGTAATACATACTAATTAATTGCATTGATTATTTCGCTATTATCCCACAGGAGCTCAAATCTTTCATAAAAGTAGAACTGGCTTTTAAAAGGAAAAAAAAATAATACTCATTATATTTCGAGTTGGAATTGCAGTTTTCATATTTAGGTAAAGATATATATATATATATATATGAGAGAGAGAGAGGCTGCCACTGCTAACCTTAGCTTCTGAAGATGCTAGTTGCTTGGCTGTTGTGCTGACCACATCCATCTTACTTTGTAAATCACTGACTGAGAACAAGAATACAAATAAGGAGTCCTGATCTGCATACTTGATCTTGGACAGTGACACAGTATTTAAAAGGAGAACTATTGGGTCAGTGTTTTTCCCCATAGTTCTCCTTAGGGTAACGGGAGGACACAAACTAGCGTCCTCCCGTTACCCTAAGCTCAGCATACTGCGAGCTACAGCTCGCGGTATACTGAGACGCCGGATCGGATCCCGACTTAGATGATGGGATCCGCCCAGCTGCGTGAGTGACAGCTGGCTCTGCCTATCTAGAGGCAGAGCCAGCTGTACCCGCCCCCTCCCCCGGCCGTTCCACCAGTCAGTGCTGGCAGATCGGAGCGGGGAGAGGGGAATCCAGCCCCTCCTCCTGTCACGGCAGAGAGCCGTGACAGGATCGAGAGGTGAGCAAACCTGGTATGTGTTCGCTCACCTCCCGATCTACTGAGCCGACCTGTGACAGTCTCATTGTCACAGGTCGGCTAGAACTATGAGGCGAGTGGAAATCACTCATCTCATAGTTCTCCTTTAAGACAAAAGACTGGCACGATAGCCAGTGAATTAGATATTGTAATAGTACAGGAATGCCAGACTGTTTGTTTCTTACTTTAAAGTAGGACTAAAGCACAAAACTTGTTTTTCAGAATTGGATAGAGCGGTGAGGGGTTAGAACCACTGTCAGGTTTTTTTTATTGCTCTGCTGCTGGGTGTCCCAGTTAGAGAAATTCACTGAAGAACACTGATGCTGCTAAACTTGGATTGGCCATCTAAGCTTCAAAAATTGGTCACGAATAGGTTAAAACACAGAGTTGTTGGTTTCCTAATAGAAAGAGCTCTGGATTTCACTACAGACACTCAGTTACTAAACTAGAGATCAGTCACACAGGATTGCAATACACAAATCAGTGAATCCAAAAATGCAGATTGCATGTATTTTTGTTCCAAAACACTTTAATGCAACACATTGGAGTGAACAGAGTCCATGCATTTTGCCTGTGCTGGGGAAAAAAACAGTAGAAGGCACTGTAATATATCTAGTATGAGCATATTCTTAGCAGAAAAGCACATCCACTGTGTCGCAATACAAAGGAGGAAGCAGAGCCTGCATATGTAATGAACAAATATGGCTGCTCTCATGTATAGTGAGACAAAGTTTTTAAAACGTTAAAAACAATAAAGATTTACATCAAGACGATCTTTTCTACACGAACAGAATATCTATAAAGAAAAATAGAAAAGAAAACTTTTTTAAAAAGACAAAAGACCACATTCAGTTTATGTCCTTGCTTTTAACTTACTTTTGATAGTGCTACAACAGCTTTCTCCAGAGCATTATAATTTTCTAAATCCAGGTTTGTAATGAGCAGAGGGCTTGAAAATCCCCTGATGTTTTATATGCCCAAATTAATGGCATTAAAAATGCAGCAGAGAAAAGTCCTTCCAAAAAATGAGGGTCTCTAATGTTCTACTCAACTTAATTACCATAGATACACTGGCAGGATTTCTTCCCAAGGTGAAAAAGACTACTATCAGTGATATATCAATATGAATTAAATATTCTAGGTCAAAGTATGAGGAGCTGGCCCATCTGAAACAATTTCCCTCTAGTTTTGATGAGCGTGGGACAGGGATAGAATATTGTTCATTGAAGAGATTTCCGCTCACGTCCTACCCAGCAGCGGCTGTTACGAAGACAAAGGGTGAGCATAAATCTCTAATAGGACAGAACAAGCAAAAGCACTTAGTGTATAAAAGTATAAGGGGCATGGTTTAGAACCTTTGATGAGTTTTGGTTTAGGTTAGGTTTTATGGAAAACTGGGTTATAACTTACAAGCTGCCCACTTTCTGTGTTCTCTCAAACAGTCCTCCTGGTTCTTATCTTGGACTACATAATGATTAGTTTTTATGATGTAGAGATTCGAGAGTGGAAGTGGTTGGCTAGTTGAACAAAAAAGACAACTGGAAAGACTGACACCAATCAGTCCACAAAAATGCTGTGTGTTGTCAGCCAACAACTGGAATAGAAGTGTGCAGGCAGAGGAGTGCAGGCAAATCAGCTGTTTTTTTTTTGTCAGGGTCTCAAAGGCACAAACATTAATAAATGTGTATTTATTGTCCATTTATTGGAAAACAAGATTTTTTGGAAAAATCCTAAAACCCCTTAAAAACTCAATATTCAGTGGCTGTCCTCAGATCAAAGCCTGAGCCCTGTCAGTGGGGAGGAACAAGTCCCCTTGGTAAAGACCACCTTGAGAAATTCAGGCCTGGTTCACATGGTCTCTGCTAGGGGCTTGGGACACATATTCAGACACAGCCCACCAATTAGCAACTTGGCCTAAAAGCAAAGCAGTAGTCCTGTCCACCTGCGAAGAGCACATGATGTTTGTGTGATGGAAAGGCAATTATTCTAGCACTTTGATTACCAATAATTTACACACTGCAGACATATGTGCAACACAGCTTTATAGTGACATTTGTTGTAAATAAATTGTTAAAAATAAACCTTAAAGTATGTCTTTATATTTTTCTGCTATGTAGCATATTACTCTTATATCCAGAAAATGCTAACCTCTGCTTTTATATACTAGAAAATTAGGTTCCATGACAGCAACACAGCACACGAGAGAAATGTCTTAGTTTCTTCCACATATCACAGTTGTAACCTTCCACTAGCAGATGTACATATCGGATCAACCTTCCAAAACGTTCTATATACTGTACAGGCTCTTCCAGCTACACATGGCACAGAGATATCTTACCACTGCCACCATACAGTATATATACACCAACCACCACCCACGTATGACAGAAGGATACCTTATAATTTACAGCTACATTCGGCTTCATGGTGACCAAGTGGTTAACACTCTTCCGTTGGTGGCAAAGGATTAAAATGCCCAAATCCTCCTCCCAAGTGCATGTGAAAATGCTTGCGTTAGTAGCTATGAAATAACCTTGGAACAGAGGCGATATTCTCCTATTAAAGATTAGTAGCCGTGTGAGCGGTGTTGCTCCAGGGATAAATGACCTCAGACCGGGGCTCATGTTAGCATGTTTGTCTTTCCATACAGCAACATACTGTCTGCAGTATCTTTGAGATCGCATTGTGTAGATAATACAAAATAAAGTTTGGTCTATGTTAAGTCTAGGCTGATAACTTTCCCGAGAGGAAATTACAGAATTTATAATCAAATTGTACAAGCATTTTCTGCGTTTATAGGAATGCCTCCGTTTCAAAATGACTTGTTTTACTTTGCTTCTCATCAACAGGCCTGTGTGTATGACTAACGCCCACCTGTCATAAACATAGCCTACTGATACTTCCTTCATCGCGTCAAACATCTTTTTATGCAGTTATGATGTGTAAGGAAACAAGCATCGTGAATTACATGTCTGCATTGAAAAAATAAAATACAAATATGATTGGTGAAAACCCAACAAAACCATCAACAGCGGCTTCCACTGGAGCCAATGCTAAGAGCTCTACACCAGGTGCATTGGCCTTATCCTATGCAGACCCAATGCATAGAGAAGGCAATTTGTATTTGGATTCAGTTCCATAATATAAAGAAACACTTTAACTTCCTAAAATATACCATAAATTCCTGTCATATGCTGGCCATACATGTGGAAAACTGACCATATCTGAACCCAAATCACACATCCCTTGTTCAGTATATATTTGATCATCTCCCCATTATTGCCCATAGACTAGTGCTTTCTTTTTTATGTCATGACACACCTTATTAAAACTTAAACATTTTTGTGACTCATAGGGGGTGATTTACTAACCTAAACACTCGCACGCACCAGGTGCGTGTGATTTTCACACAGCAAAACGTATCAACCAAAAAGTCTCTAAAAGCATATTTCCACTAATGCCATATATGGAAAAATCATGCACATGATGCATATATAATGCTGCTTCACAGTTTAGACAAAAATGGTTAGCTCATGCATTTACATTCCTGCATTCATCAATGCAAGCAACACAACATAGAGCTAATTTACACAACATCACCTTGCAATTCATGCTTGGCTTTGCACAAAACACCTGCTGGGTGTGTACACACTACAAAGGGGTTTAGATTCCACCCATAGATCATGCTGGGAGGGAACACACTACAGAGGTGTATACATGTTCGTGGTGTGTTTATAAGGTTAGTAAATCAACCCCATAGCATCATACATGGCAAGCATTTTTCTTTTTCGTGGAAAGTCTATAATGTGTTATGCTAGAAGAAAAAAAATGTACGCGTTTGAACTGGGGCATAAACATGTACTATACTGCAAATAATGACTGCTCTTCCCAACCAAGTAGGTAACAGCAGAACCATGCAGTTATGAATTTACAGTTCGGAAAAAAAAAAAATTGTCAAGCTTGTCCAACTATTAACATCGGGTGCAGTATGTTTGCAATTTTATGATTTTTAAAAGTTAAGTGATATTATTAAACTGTATCTGTATACTGTACAAGGAAAAAGAAATGGAGAGACAAATCCCTGCAACTGAAATTCAGGGAAACAACCATTTAACAGTCAGATATAACAGGAACTGTTCAAGCTATAAGAGTGCATTTTGACAGGCCATACATGACAACATGATCCTGCACAGGTTTGTGAATATAATAACAGGAATGATCACCATATGTTGCATGATATACATGAAAGCATAGGACTACGTGTGAATTAGCTGTGGGAAAAGCTGGGTGACTGGCTGCGGCTTTGGTTGTCTACATCTAAATACACCAGCAGTCCTTTGAAATAAACAGGTGACAGGAGATACAAGTGCTCAGTGGCTTTCTGTGACGGCAGCCGCAAGGTTTGAAGTGTACTTGGTGATGCCGTGTTTAACATTCCTGTGCCCATTTATACGCACAAAAACGAACAAGCCGCTTAGCTGGGTCTCATTATTAATTAAATGTTAATCTAAAAAGCAATTTACGCCAGTCCTCTTATGACACGCAAGACTACATTAACACATCTAACTTTCATGGCTTGATTTCCCCTTACAACCATCCTTGGAAAAAAAAACTCCTATTTGAAAAACACCCCAAATTTTTTTTTACTTTTTATATTTTTCAGTACATACAGCTGAGACGTTTTAACAAGAAACAAAAGCTATAGTTTTTTTTTTTGTTATACATCATTGTGTGTTAAGGTTTTCAAAAAGTTGTTTTTATCCATAAATAATGGTTCTATGCACATGGAGAAGGTCATACTTACATTACAGGGTCATGCAGCAAGCGCTTCCTTCTTACTTAGTAGCATAAGATAGTGATTTCCTCTTATTAGTCCCCTCTCTTAGTGCAAGTAAATGGGTCATCTGTAAGAATGTACAGACTATGGGGTGAATAAAAAAAATATGTATTAATGAGGAGACTGTTCACTTAGCAAAGCGAATGTTTACTAAGCTTATTAAATAAGGTGCAGCTGTTTACATATTTCAGGTATTTATATAGGAGTGAAAATTTATGTTACTTTACATCGGTCCCTGCACTCAAGGAGCTTACGATCTAAGGTTTCTACCTCACATGATACATATACATACTAAAGTCAATTTATACAGGAGCCATTTAACTTACCAGTAGGTCTTTGGAGTGCTGGAGGAAACCAGAGTACACAAGCATACAGAGAACATGCAAACTACGTGCAGATTAGGTCCTGTGGCCAGGATTTGAATCAAGGACCCCAGTAATACAAAGCAGCAATGCTTAAGAAACAGCAGTGTTTGTCTCCTGGGCGGCCGGGAGCGGGAGGCTCCCAGAGCGCCAGAGAGAGTTTTTTTACGGCAGCAGAGCCGCCAGACAATAGGAAACTATTTAGCGGAGCTAGCTGTCACTGCTAGCTCCGCACAATCGCATGCTCAGCGGCATTCAGCTATTCACTCACTGCTGTTCGGCATCTTTAAGAATAGCCCGAACAGCAGTGAGTAGCCTGCCCGAAGTTGGGCTCAGCCGATCCAGATGTTGGATCGGCTGAGTCGAACTCCTTCTGCACTTCGGGTCAGCCGAACATGCTGAGCATGTTCGGCCGACCCGAAGCCATGTGAAGCAAGCCGATGTACGGCTGAAATCAGCCGGACAAGCCTGAAGTGAATAGCTGAACAGTGTTCGGCTCACTTCACTTCAGGTCGGTCATTCACTCGGCTGCCTACGGCAGCTTAGTGAATAGACCTATTAGTGTTTATGCCAATCATCCAGTCCTACTTTCCTAATCTTCTTTGCATATGACTGGGTTTTGACAGCTTCACCTTACAAATGAAGATCAGCAAACAATCGGTTAAATGGGCAGTCCAGTTTTTATGCCACAGATGCTCCAAAGTAAACTTAAGTTAACCATATGCTAGAAAGCCAATCAACTTCCCCATCCACACTGGAGGAATCTCCATTGCCGGCTACTGGAATTTAAGCAGCAGAATATCCAAAGAATGACTGCATCTAATAGGATATAGTCGCTGTTTAGATGATATTTTCAACACAGATTTGTTTTTTTAACTACCCTGGAGGGTCAGTAATGCTAGGTTCACATGGATACTGGATACAGAGCACTGCTATTCAGGTTACAGCAGAGAAATTCTGGAGGAAATGGAATGGAACAGACAAAAAATTGCCTGCCTCACAAATAGCACCATGAAGTGTTTCCTCACATCAATGCTAAAAAATAAAATATATATTATTTACACACACACACACACACACACACACACACACACCCTCAGAATTGAACCTTTCTTTGTGGTTCCTAACATCTCCAAATGATGTCCTATATTCCTGTGACACTAGAATAATCTATTTTGACAATAATTTAGAAGATCCCAGATCTGAAGTGAAGTAAGAGAACACTATGAGACAAAATAATGTTTTATTTGCTGTTAACCTGTTAAAATTTACACAGAGCATTCTAACAGGGAGACGCAAGAGTCTTGTGTTTACGAAACCGAAAAGTTTCCTCGACATAAGCAAATATTCCATTAAAGAAGTTAAAGGAGAACTATGGGGTCAGTGTTTTTTCCCATATTTCTTCCAAGGGCCACGGGAGGACATACACTAGTGTCCTCCCGTGACCCAAAGCTCAGTATAAACAGAAAAAGATGGTAACCGCATACATTTAGAATCAGCCTTTGTAGCAGGGTGCACATGGGAAGGCTTACAACAATACAAAACAAAAAGAATCCCCAGCACACCTACCAGCAACAAAACAAAATACCCTGTCTAACAGTATGCGTTAAAAGCAGAGCTTTTAGTTGCACAGTTGATAAATTTAATGCAGGTGTACCAGAAGGTAGCCTACTAAAAGTGCGTCCATGCACCTTGTGAGGAGGAGTAGGCTACCTCCTGGTACACCTGCATTCAATTTATCAACTGCATCAATATGCTCCCACTAGGAGACTCATATAAATAGAGTTAGCACCACACTTTACAGAGGTGCCTTGACGGTGGCAGTGTGGCGTCTACATATTTTTGGCCAAAGGTTTGTGCAACTAAAACCTCTACTTTTAGCGTATACTGTTAGACAGGGTATTTTGTTTTGTTGCAGGCCAGCTGGCAGGTGTGCTGGGGATTCTTTTTGTTTCCAAAGCTCAGTATATCGCGAGCAACAGCTCAGGTATACTGAGACAGCCGCAGCCGGGACAGATCCCGACATTACTGTCGAGATCCGCCCATCTGCGTGGGTGATAGCTGGCTCTATTGAGCACACGTGTGACAGTTTCATTGTCACACGTCGGCTCGAACTATGAGGTTGAGTGAAAATCACTCACCTCATAGTTCTCCTTTAATGCATAGGTTGCCATTTCTGGTTTTCATTGCTGCCTGTGAATCCATTGAGGAGATTTGTAAAGGGTGACAGGGATCAGTCGAACAAACAAAAACCATACCGAGGTTCTAATCTTCCCCAGTGCTACACAAAAAGGAAAAAAAAGTTACAGCTGGAGTTAGGCTTTAAATCAGTAGGATGATGAGGATCAAACCTGACAACTAGAGAGTTGTCAGGTTTGGCAAAACTCATCTTATATATTGCTAGTGATTTACAATAGTTGGCCATGCTCTCTTTTTTTTTAATTATTTTTTTTATGGTCCCTGGTACGCAAAAGATCTGCCATGATTCCTAAAGACAGGAATGGAAAGAACTCGCTTGGAGTATATGCACAGTAGCAAGACTGTCAAGTTTCACCAGCTGTGCATGTGATGCAGACATTTTTTTATTGGCGGATGGCTGTTTTTGTCACACAACGTGATGAATTCCAGCTTACATAATGTAATAATGCTATTCTAAAATATATTTTGACCTAGTAACTGTCAGAGCAATGGCAGCTCCTATGTTTGTCTCGACAGCCTCCCTATAAAGCACAACAACTCTGCACACAAAGTATTGGCAGTGCTATCTGCCAGAGTGCCGATCATGGGTCTTATAATAAGAACCACGGGCACTCAGGAAGTCAAGCAGTAACTTTCTGACTGGCTAGGGTTTCTATTAAGAGGCCCAAGACAGTTTCACTGTCAGATTAGCCTAGTAGCCAGATGCAGTATGTAACAAAATCAAGCATTGATAGAAGATAAGGCCAGAATTCCAACCCGCCAGGCAGGCTGGTACATGGTGTCTGTCCAAACATAAATTAAACCATGTGATAGGCCTCACTGATAGTTAGAAAAGATCTAGCTTTATGAGTATAATATGGATGTAAAGCAATGTAATGCCCACATACAAATACAAGGATATATTTTAAATAAATTGTTCCTCTGTACATAATTATCTTTATTGACTTTGTTAAAATGCAGTAAACATTTCTTGTCTGTAGCTTTAAAATTTGTAGCAACATTTGCTCTGAAATTAAACATGGATAAGCATGTTTTTGACAGATTGCGTTATAATATGTAATGGTGAAAGCACATTGGTGTAGATTTTCTGGAGCATCTGGTGATTTCTGGGCTCGGGCGCTTGGTGAAACTATAAACCCACCTCTCCTACAGTAACCTCTCTAGCCACATTTGCACAAAGCAATGAAAGTAAATCAATGCAATGGATTGGCTTTAATACAGAGACAGCAGACAGGAGCCATCTGCTTATCTGGAAGATAGTACACAAGGGACTTCACATTAACCTGTTCTTAGCCAAAAAGGACCTGCAAAACAGAGATACAATTCACCAACGGCAACAAAACCTGTCCTCAGCAAATTGTAATTCATTTGACATCATATTTATATAATCTACAGTCACAGTTTATTCTTAAGCAGGCCTGGACAAATTTCCCAGGGAACCAGGAGCCGACTTAAAAAGTTAGGAGCCAGCAAAATACAGTGGGTCACCTTGGTGACTGTTATTATCCTGCCCAATTTTACTGACACCCAGTAAAGTATGTGTGTGTAAATAAGTCAGTAAAACAGCCTGCTCCCAGAACACAGTGGGAAATATTGGGCCTGACACAGGTGATTATAGAGTATAGATCAAGGAAGTATTGGACGTGATACAGAGCATTGCAGCTTAGAAGTAGTAATGAGACCAATACTAACTATTTCATTTTTTAAGTACAAGATGGTTTAAATTCATTATGGGAACCAATAACATTTCACTTGTAAATGGCAAGCACTCACTGGTCAGCACAGTCAGGTGACGGCAGTACGGAGTATGGATAGTAGACCCGCAAAAACAGAGAATAGTCTGGCATGCACACATGATCTGTCTCACAAGGTTTCCTTTTCCTGTCCCAATTTCTCCATTAAACAAGAGAAGTGTAGTCATATAGGTACTTCTGTTTTGGGTAATGGTGGGAGGGAGAGGGATCTGCATGTGGACATTCCTGGCATCAGCAAAAACAATACAAATTGGCAAAGGTTTCTCAACCTGTTCAACAATTTTTTTTGCCTGTAACACGCTTTCAGAGATGTCATGTGCTGCCCCATAGACATTGTATTGTCACCCAATTTTAAGCCAAAAAAAAAAAGGCAAGATCAAGTGACTGTCATCTAATGTCAATGGGCACCTTACAACAAGTTATTTTTTATATATATAAATACACACATATACATACATATTTAATGCACACTTGTTGACCTTGCTCTGTGCAGTTAAATGTCAGAAATCTATGACTCTGTGCAGAGCTTAGCATAACTACTCATCTGAGACCTGCTGGTACTGAATTACATTAAACTGATCAAAAGATAAACAAAAAGCTAAACCAACAGGAAAAATATAATGTGCATTCAGGCAGACCTATAGCGAACAATCCTTTCAGGTTTCATGGTGTTTAAAAAGGACTAGAAAAACAAAAAACAAAAAAATAATAATAATTTTCTTGTAAAATAGATCATTTGCAAACTGAATTGCAAATTTAGTGTAATTTATTTTAAAACATTAACATCTGATAAAGGTCAGATCGAGGTAGGAGAAGATATTTGCCTGCCAGAAACTTCAAATATGGACATTGTAGGGTTGCAGTCAGATGCACAGTGAAAGTAAATAAAATGCAATTTGTATTATGTAAAAAGTTATTTGTAAAAAGTGTTCTAGGCCATGTATCCACTTTTTATTTAGTGTTATTTTGTTAATGCATTTATTTAAAATATTGTATTCTTTTTAACCAGGTAAATATGAAATACAGTACTGCATATGGATATTGCTTATTTACCACTTGCAGCCAGCAAGTGGTGAGCTCTATGCTCTCCGCCTTTAGATATTTGCTGGCCGTTTTGGATATTTTGGCTTATTCCTTGCGGTTTTGCCCCAATCATCCGAGATAAGCCAGATCATACTTTGATTATAAAAAGATCAAAGTCATTGGTCAAACTTTGTCTACAAGTCCAAACTTTAAAGTCCATCACCAATGCAGAGTACAGCTTTCACAGGAAGCACTTATAACAGTGTATGGCCAGTTTTACATTGTACAGTAGGTTGAATAGAGAGTGTACGTGAAGGTCTGGCTCAAAAGATTTTGACAAGTGGCTGTCTGATCTAGTGAGTGATCTCACTGTTTGGGGGCACAGGCGAGTTAGGATCAAAAGGTGCAGTCACACTTTAAATCAAGAAAAAGCAGAGCAATCTTCCTTACTGTGCAGTGTGGCAAATGTGTGTAAAATACAAAACGATATACTATATACCCTGCCTGGCCCCACCAAAAAAAAAAAAAGTCACACACTCTAATATGTCGTTGG
Source organism: Nanorana parkeri (assembly GCF_000935625.1). Taxonomy (NCBI): domain Eukaryota; kingdom Metazoa; phylum Chordata; class Amphibia; order Anura; family Dicroglossidae; genus Nanorana; species Nanorana parkeri. The sequence goes on along the minus strand of NW_017306286.1, from coordinate 2,126,750 downwards.
ACCGCCTTTAGCTTTGATTAGGGCATGCATTCGCTGTGACATCGTTTCGATAAGCTTATGCAATGTCATACAACATTTATTTCCATCCACAATTGCATTAATGTTTCACCAAGATCTTGTAGGGATGATGGGAGAGTCAGACCATTGCGTAAAGTCTTCTCAAGCACATCCCAAATATTCTGGACTCTGTGGTCAGTCTATGTGTGAAAATTATGTATCATGCTCCCTAACCACTCTTTCACAATTTGAGCCCGATAAATCCAGACACTGGCATCTTAGAATATGCCTGTGCCATCAGGGAAGAAAAAATCCATTGATGGATAAACCTGGTCAATCAGTATATTCAGGTAGGCAGCTGACCTCATTTTTTCAGGCCATAACATTGCTGAACCTAGACTAATTATCCACTGAAAAGCGCTTACCTATTTGTTTAGCTAAATTCAGGTGGTGACTTTTTTTTTTGGCTAAGTAGTGTGTGTGTGTGTGTTTGTCTGTCTCTGTTTGCCTGGTGTTCAGTTTTAAAATGCCAACAGCCACACATGTGGTTAGGCAATAGTACACAATCATGGTTATAAAATTTGTGCCGGTTGTTGGTACCTTTTGAAAGGTGAACCATGCAAAACCTGACTGTATTAAGGAATACTAAATCAGGGCAGCATTGATGGCATAGTGAGGCTTTGTATTTGTAAGGTTCTGAGTTCGAATACCATCAGGAATTCCTGTCTATGCCGCTGTACAGTATGCTCATTCTGTATTTGTGTGGGCTCCCTTCGGTCGCTCCTGTTCCCTTTTCATAATCAAAAACAAAGAAAGTGGTTGATTAATTGCCCTCAACCTAAAACTGGCCGAGAGGGTGTGAGTGAGAGAGTGACTGTTGAAGACACATTGATTATATAGAATACTCTACTGCGGCAGGGACGGATATGAATGGTTCAATTTACTCTAAATCTCGGCAGAATTTGGCACTACATAAATATGGAAAATAAAATAAACCTGACATACAAGACCGTGTATGATCAGCGTTTAGCTGTACAGGTGGCCCCCTCTCTGTCCCACATTGTACACAAGGTTAATATAATTTTGGTATAAACAGCCCTGTAATAGTTTCAAAAGACCATCTATGTGTGATCCATCTGAATTTCTAGAGAGCAGCAGCGCACATACTGTTTATTGCCGCCGTGTAAACAAACTCTCAATGAAAGAAAGTTAATGACCTGTATCTGACAAGAGCCTGCTGGGAATGTTTTAGAGCAGTTAGGATACATTCACTAGGCAGAGGATCTCTTACATTATACACACACTGGGCATCTAACAAAAGGCAATGCAGGAATTGCCAAGTGGATACCAAGGACTGGACAAAATTAGCTTAATGAAAATAACTGGACTCCAAATCATGAAAGGCCAAAGTGATTTTGAAAGGCGGGATGTCTTATTTAGTGCCATGGGAGAACAAGAATTATGAAAAGATGCTAAATACTGTATGTTCATAGATGTTTGGAATGACTTGGGGCTCATTCACACCAGCCCGTCCGCTAAAATGCTCTGTTTTAGCGGACAGGCTAGTACAGGGCTCAAAATTTAAGGTCCTGAGCTACTAGCCAGGCCTTCTAAGTTACTCGCCACCAGTTGCCCTTCATAACACAAACAAACACACACAGGGCACAACGCGCACACAGCACAACACACAGGACATTACACATACAGCCACAGCACAACGCACAGAGCATTACACATACACATTTCATCTGAAATACATTTTTAGTATTCGCACATGTCTAATAATATACGTGTGAGGGGGGCAGTTTTTACTTTTTTTAAATCATTTTTTATTATTATTTTTATTTTTATTGTATTATTTATTTATTTACAGTTGGGGGGGGCTTTGGGGAAATATTAGGGGTCCAAACAGACCGCTGACATTTCCCTTTTAAAATAGAAAAGAAATTGAGGACACCAAATCCTCAATTTCTTTTTCCTACAGCCTCAGCACTCAATGAATGGGAAGCACTCAGTACAGAGGCTTCCCATTCATTCAGACACTGATAGTAAAATATTTACTATCAATAGTTTCTGAATGGGGAGGAGCCTCTGTACTGAGTGCTTCTCCCCATTGAGGAAATCTAGAATGAACAGGCTGTGATGCACATCACAGCCGGTTCATTCATAACTGAAGGCACATAGTACTATGTGTCCCCAGTTATTTACAAACACTGGAGTGATCAGACGATCGCTCCGGTGCTTGTCCTTCTCACACGGAGGATCGGTAAATATCAATGATATCTACCGATCTCCCCCTCTGCCACACACAGAGCCGCTGTCATCCTGAAACTGATAGGATGACAGCGGCTCCGATCTCCTCGCCGCTCGGCCATCCTCACAGCTGCGAGCGCGGCTTCTCTCCCCCTCGGGGCGGCTTCTCTCCTCGCGGCTTCTCTCCCGCTCGGCCATCCTTACAGCAGGCAGCGCTCCCTCCTGCGACCCCAGACGGACGAGGGAGCGCTGTCATCATGTCAGTGAGGAGGAGAGAAGCCGCCCCGAGGAGTGCCTGACTCAATGGCTTCATTTCCACTCGCCCCCACGCAATTTTCACTCGCAATTTGCGATGGGGCGAGTGGAAATTTTGAGCCCTGGGCTAGTACACTGTGGCAACTCCGGTAGTGTGCGTTACATCGCACACCACTGGAGATGTCACTGTTTACACTTTTTTTTTTCCAACTTTATGTGGAGTGTAGGTCCCTGCGGTGGAATGCAGTATGCTGCAAAAGTGAAAAATACTTTAAAGCGACCCTGTCACAAGCCTAACAAATTGCAGGTAAAACCACTGAACATATTTTACATGTATTTATTTTACTTGCATTGTTTTTCATTTGCATAAATTCACTTTGCAATGAAATTGCTAGAATATTTTTTTTTTTTTTTACACCGGGAGAGTGTTTTTCCTAGTGTCCTCCCTTCTTGCATGTTCTTACGATCTTCCCTTCTGGGAGTGTCTGATTATTGCCTGTGCTGACCCAGCACCTCAACCCCTCACCTCACTACATTACCTTTTATGTAGCTGCCGGGGGAGAAGTGAAGGGAAATACTATAGAGTGTCACTTGAGTGATAGCTCTGAGTCTGTTGGGACTACTGACATCAAGATGGTGGCACCTATCAGTCTCAGGGCCTTTGGATGTCAATTCACAAAGGCTATTTCAGGTAAATAACATGCATAAAATCCTTTTAAAAAGGAGTTATAAAGTCCCAGCACATACTATCCTGTTATACTACGTATATTCAGAGGGCTGAGTGAAATGGTGTCATTGCATTGAGGTAGGTCATCCTATGGGCATCTTCAAAAAGTACGTTTACAAATATCTAGATTGATATGGTTATTATGAGTGGGATAAAATTTAACATAGAAATACATACTTATTTTTAGTATTCAACCATAGATACCCTTTAAATACACATATTAATCTTATGAGATTTATTTATTTATTTTTGGGTGGTCTGGCAAAAAGGTCTCCAAGTATACCGGTAACTCAAGTTCTCTGCGGTGGGAAACTAGGATGTTATTTTACTGAAATGTATACATAAACTGTGTCCTATATATGGGTGCAGTGATAAATTAAGCCTTATCTGGGTAGAGTTTCCCATCTGAAGTGACCCTGCTGATGGTGCATTGTGAGTGTCAGACCTCCCTGCTGCTAGGGAGGGGTACAATGTTTTACTTTAGCTCTGGTTGCTAAGTTATACCAATTCATGGTTAATTAGCTTCAGCCCACTTGGCTGGTTACATGCAATTTAATTTAAAGAGAGGCGTTTAATTAATGTTAACCCTTATACTGTTTACTGACTTATGAAAGAAGTGGAGGAGTTTGATACTAGGGATATACTAGGGTTTCAGTAAAAATAAAATCGCACACCAGCAAAACAAATATTTTCAGTTCATGGGTCAGGAAAGAAAGTTTCAAGGTTTTTTGTTTTCTCTTTGTTAAACACAATATGCTGAGTTGTGACCTTTCTGGTGATCACTCCACCATGCAAGCTATCTTGATAACTTGACAGTTAGCAAAAAAAAAAAATTAGCATTGTCTTTTTATTTCACCAATGATTCCAGACTGTCATCGTAGATGTTAAGAGCAGGACTCCAGTGAAAAAAATACACATTCACTCCGTCCATGCTTTACGCATGTCATTGCATACAGGAGTTGTCCGGCCAGTCATGTGACGTCTCCCAAATTGGGAGAACACCTGTTTTATATTTGTTACATGTTCCCATTCACGTAGCATAATCTAAAAAGAACATTTAAAAATGCTTGCAGTTTAAATAGCTTCCACGTGGGTTAGGGTTTATACCTGGCTTCTTAAGGGTTAACATTTCTACTTGCTTCTTCTTTGTAATATTAGTAGGGGTTGTGTGGGGTGAAGGGTTTAACCCTGTCTGCACTGTGCTAGCTTATTTCATTAAGGTTTGCAAAGTAGATTTGAACACTGCCAGTCCTAACAAAGAGTTAAGTGATTACAACCCTGGCTTGTGCATTCAAATATTAATGAAGTTAATGAGAGAAACACAATCCTCAAAATCCTCCGCGCGCTCCCGTCCGAAAATTTGAAAAGGAGCGGGCGCATGCGCAGTTCACATTTTTGGCCGGGAGACGAGGAGAGACACAAGGTAAGTATATGGATGTGTGCACCCGCATGCAGACGCCTTGGGACAGGAGGTGCCAGCAAGGACAGAGGAGTCAGCGCTGGATCGAAGACCCCCAGCAGCGCTGGAGGGACACAAGAAAGCGACAGGAAAGAAAAAGATCGGATTAAGAAACATAATTTAAAGGTAAGTGATTTAATTAACATTGGGGGGGGGGGGAATCTTTGACTTTAATGTCACTTTAAGTCCTTCTATAAGGACAGATCATTTTTTTCAAACATTTTTCAGTATGCTGTTTGAATAGATAAACAAACCTAACCTTCTGAAATTTGCCAGCAAAAGTGGAAATACACTTTAAGTTCCTTTTGCCACTAAAAAGTTGATAAGATAAAGCAAAACAGTAAGCAGCTAGAGAAGTACATACAACAAATCAAAGAATATGAAGTCAGCTTGTCCTTGAATAAGAAGGACACACATTTCATTGAGTTATTATATGTATACAGTTTTGTGTAAATCTTTTTCTCAGGAGTTCACAATCAAATAATTTTGACCCAGGTTCAGAGAGATTAAGAGATTTGCCTTAAGGTCACAAAGCTACTGAGTAACCGAAATCTGACCACATCAAAAGGCAGCTAAATCACTATGCCTTAATGAAAAAAGATTTACCCTGTTTACTAAAAAATAAATGATGAAAACCCAAGCAGGTGAAAGAGGTTAGCGAAAGGGTATAGAGAAGAGATGATTTCACTCAATTAAAAGTATTACCAAATAAACATACACTGTTTTATTTTGTTTTTGTTTACAATCTTCCGCTGGGCTGTTGTAGTCTAACAGCAGTGGCTGTGCCGCTGTCAGAATACTCAAAACAGTGATGGCAGCCAATTGGCTGGAGCATACCCAGCCAACACAACAATACTACCACCCTGCCCACATGATGGGTTACCTTCTTTGGCCATTGCACACTTCCACTAACCAGAAGCGTTTCCTGGGTCATCGGGATACTTCCATATAAGAGACTGACAGCGGGATTCCACATGTGTCGACACACATGGTCATATGTTGCCACTCTGCAAACCCCCAAGGTATTTGACTCCTTTTCCCAAACTATTCTTACAAAACATAAAAAGTTATTTTATTAAGTGGCTGTTTCTTTTTTTTTTTCTTACATGGATATGTTATATAAGATGATTCATCAACCATGAACAGAGATTTTTCTATAGACATTTCTACTAATGCCTGCAGTGTCCTATTACATGTCCAGATAATATGTTTAACTCAGCTCAAAAAAAGGAACCATCTTTATACTCTATTATACTTTATGATAGTGTCCTTTTACACCTTCCCAGGGAAATGGCCATATTAGAGCCACAAAGCATGTAGACTGTGTACGAATCTTGTATTTCTTGTCCAAAGAAATTGGTGATACACACAAACTGACGCCAACCAATTTGTTACATCCAGGCATTTTTAGGGCACTCTACTCTTTTCCAATACTGTACAATATCCATGTAGCTTTTTGGTACAGCATAAAAATGTCAACACAGCCACTAGACAAGGGCCATACAGCACAGCTGATAATGAAAAGATTACGGCAGATTTTTCTGTCTGATAAAGAACCATATAGCAACAGCGAAGTACAACTAAAAACAGATAATTCAACTATTCAGGCAGACAACGCATCACCAAATACTGCTCATCCATGGACTTTATCATCCAAATAAACTGTTACAAAAGCTCATGAAATCTGGTTGTTTGTAATATGCAACATCCAGCCTTTTACCAAGGTCTTTGCTGAGGAACACCCCGTCACATCTTATAATGCAATATAAGGCGTAACTTTACAACTTCATGAGGACTAACCATGCAGACTATGCTTTCTAATTTAAAGTGCTGCACAGTGGTTGAAAAGTCTATAATCACTGAAAGCCATGAACTTTCTAGGTAATTAATATTTGCTCTCCTTGTTAAAGAGACCCCGTCACCAAATTTAAAAAAATCTTGTATAAGCAGCAGAAACTCAGGTATTTTAAGATTACTTGCGGCGTTTCTCCTTTCCATGAATACATTTAGCTACCGTGCTAAAAAATTTGACTACTTCAAGAAGAGTTAATTCTCCATCATAGCCCACCCCCCCCCCGTCTTCTGGGAGTGTCTAATTACCGTCTGTGCTGACCCAGCTCTTACGCCCTTCATCTCACCTCTCTACATAGCTTTTTATGTAGCCGCTGGGGAAGGAGAGAATGGGAATACCTGTTTGAAAGCTCTGAGTCTGCTAAGATCACATCCAAGATGCAGCCATCCACCTTCAATATCGAGGCATTTGGATGTCTACACATACTAGGCTTTTACAGGTAAATAACATACAACATGCCTCAAACACACTCTTAAAATCTTTTGTTAGAGTGATCTGGCAATGGGGTCTCTAAGTTGGCACCATTGTACCAAGCCACAGAGAACTCCCTCTTGCACTTAAACTATTTTTTATACTTAATACAATAAAAATATGGAAATAAGTATGCCTATGCTTATACAAATGTGAAAATTGTATACAAATGTTTTAAAGTAACAGCAGTGATCATTCAAAATGTGCTCTCTCAAAATATTGTATAAAAAAATAAATACATCTCTTTTATGGCTACCCAGTCACATGAGGCATCAGTGACATGACCCTGCTCAGGAAGAAGGAATTTTGTAGAAAAATGGTTTGGCATTTTGCTACTTTGTGATACGAATGGCACTACAGTAAAAATGAATATACATGGTTAGATTTTTGTTCGATAACGGTTGTTTACTGGCGTTTTGTACAAGTTAATGGGCCCAAATCACTGATCGTTTTTGACCATCGTTATGGGAAAAAAATAAAACAAATAGAAGGAATAGGATGGAAATTTTTTCTTCAATGAATGAGTCTAACACTGAATGTGGTTTTCATTCGGGGAACTCCATTTATTCCAAAGTCAAATGTTAACACCAGATGGCATTCGTCCAGTCCCTGATTGGCATTATCAAATGTTCTGAAGAGATATTTTAGAAGAACGTTCATATGAAATGCTAATCGAGTACACCACTCTTGAAAGATGTTTGTCGTATATTAAATCATACATATGTAGGATACAAATGTGCATATCTCCATAACAAGATGTTTGCCACGGGATCAGTGGCTGGATCATCATGGCATGCCTGACCGTTTGATAAAGTCCTTCTCTTTATTGATATTTCAAAGAGTAGCTCCCTGTTATCAACTTATTTCTACACAGGTGGGTTAAATATAGATATGTATGTGGCTATGTATTTTTTTGTAAAAAAACAGAACAAGTTTACCCTTTACCCGATGACAGAATAAAGGATTTCGATATGTAGCAGACACAGCTGTCATTCCTGTCAGGCTAGACACTGAAGCAGAGGTAACACTTGACTTGCTCAGGATATGAAATCTCTAGTTTTACAAAAACAGAAGGGGGAGGATGTGCATGGAAAGTGCCATCAGCAAAAGCACTCTTCAAAAGAAGTGCTGCAGTACAGCCACAGGCTGGTAAGTAGCTGGGAGGGGTGAAGTGCACACACACAGGAGGCTACAGATGTGAAATAGCCATTTGTTAAAGAAAGTACAGGATGGAAGCGAGACATCTATATAACAATCAGAATAGGCAGTTAATCATGATCTGGGGAAAGAGCCAGACAAAAGGTTGCCACCATAAAATCAGCAAAGTAAGTAGGACAATCCTAATTATCATAAAAGGCAAAAGGTGACACTAGACAGGATGTCTGCAAATTGCCTCTCTGCAATGTTTCTCTTGCCAGCTAGCAGCTGATAATCATGGGAATTGAAGCTTACTTAGGGACTGATCAGTGACATATTGTCATAGATGCAGAGAACATGATGATGGGCAGTTAAAGCACACCTGTCTCTATAGCGAATCAATCTAACATCTCATGCATCACCCACTGCCACCCATGGGGCTCTGTCTCCAAAACTTAGCTGCAGGGTGCCTCAGGGACCCCAAACTTCAGCGTTCACTATGTAACATGCATCCTTTTACCAAGGCAAGTGCCCATGCCATATTCCATAAAGCAGTGTCAATATCAGTAGTTCTCCAAGACCATGCGTTGCATTGAGGGGTGAGGTGGAAGAAGCCCTCAGCATGGTCTACTGTAAAAGTCAAAATGTAAATACTGCATGTACCTCGACTTGATGTGTTCCTTGACCTCAAAGCAGTAACATTTTAGAAAAGAACTACATATCATCGCTAAATGGCGCATGTCTGCTGTAAATTTTAGCTTGATATGCTGCTCTTGGTGACAGCTGCGCTTTAAGAATAAGCTGCGAAATACAAAGATTCAATTACAGAACAGAGATGAGCCTGGGCTTGGTGTGAACCCAGTTCAATTGATTGGGCCGGGACGGGGGATGGTTGTCGCAGTTTTGAGCGGGTTTGGACAAACTCAGGCAAACTTTGCTCGCACCAAGCCCAGGCTCATCACCATTACAGAATGATATAGTATAATACAAAACCTATTAGGTCCTTCTGATACCTTGCTTGGTTTTCACAGCTCATAACATTTCGATTAAAAGGGAATGCATAGTGTTTTTGTACACATTTCTATTACTTTAAATTAATTAGAATTAAAGCTTTTTTCTATTATACGCCATATAATTATTTCATATTTACTACTCGAAAACAGGAGGTGGCTAGTTATGAGCTTAAAGTATCAAATGTGAAGCCTTGCTCACAACAATTTGGAGTGAGACAGAATTTAATAACCGACAGAGGTTCTAGCATTCTCCTACTCCGCTAAAGCATTTAGGTCTGTCTGTGTTGCTGTAGGAGAGTTACCTTAGTTCATTGTCATCGGCAAGACAGGGAGAGTCAACTCTCTAACGAAGCTTCTGAATAGCAGTAAAAACCTGCAGAGGTTCTAGCCCTTTCCAATTCTCAAAATATCCTAAAAATAAGGAAAAACCTTTTCGGCTGGATATACACTTTAATCGTTCTTGCCAGGTTATTTACAGTTATGTGTAAATGGCACTTAATGAAATGCTCAGAAAATGACACAACCCCTTCCTCTCTCCTAGCAGAGACTGGGCCAGTTGATTTTTTATTTTTTTTTAAATAGACAGCAAACCAGAACACTGGAAATAATGACCAGAATGTACTGCAAAATATATAATGGACGAAGCCGGTTACAACAAAGTTTATATTATTTTCCACTTTGATTTTAAGCAGCTGAAAGCAGTGCATGATTACTGAGGACAAGGACGCTGTGTGCATGTGCCCATATTATATAATACTGTGGCATTCAGATCCATAAAAAAACTATACACTGTAGTGATCCGAGTTCATTTTTTCTCTTTTACACTCATGTGCAAGAGCTTTCAGTCCCTCCGTACACACCTAAGCATTTTGTAGCTGTAGGGCTATTCACTACAAAGCTCAGAGGATTTCCTTTGTTTTCAATGGCCCTGTTCACACCTGACTGTCTTATTACCTGTAGTAAAAAGCCTGTCCCTGGAAAAAGTACATTAGCTTCTTTTCAGCAGATTTCTGCATTTTGTGCCTCAGACTTCAAAAGGTAATGCCTGTAAACGCGCAACACAGGCAGTTTCTTGCATTTTTTTTTCCCAGTGTTTTGTTGTGCAAGAGCCAGTCTTCCTCTTTGCAAAAAGCACTAGGGGGAAAATGGAGGACAGCATAAGCTGAAAACACACAAAACACTTTGAAAAAACACTTAAACGCTTGACAAAAATACGTCAACGCAAGTAAAGTGGTCAAAAAACAAGACAAAACAAAAAAAACCCACACCTGAATTGTTGATGCTTAGGTATGAATGGAGCCTTAAGTGTCAATAACACAAAAAATACAAATTAAATTGACAGGAGCATTATATTTTCTAGGGATGTATCAACACTGATACCAATAATAAAAGGCCATAAAGAAAAACCATATGAAATTGGTAAAAGTGTTACTGGCTGGATCATGTTCATAATTCTATCATGTCTAATTATTTAGTTAAAAAAATAAATAAAAATCACAAAACTGCCACAGTTGATTGGATATCAAAGACCAGAGTGCCATCTGCAAGTACAGATCAGGAGTTGCAAAACTGTCACATTGGGTCATATCTCACATGGGGGTGCCCAAGTCTTCAGTATATGGTCATATTATGTATGTCTGCTATCACAGAGCACACAGACATAAACTGGTACACTGAAAAAACATAAGGATTATTAAATAGGCAGTAAAAAGCACACACACACTTGCATTGCTCTAGTAAAACACAGCACAATCTGCCAGTACCATACTCTACGTAATATCCAACATCCAGCAAAAAAGTAGCTATAGCTAGCTGTCGAAGTATATTACTGTAGAAACATTTTCATCATATTGTAATGCTCCCACCCCAACTTTAGTTTTTAAGATAGTTAGCCCAAAGCTTTTTAACACATGATGTTAAATTCATCAAGAGACTGCATTTATGAAATAAATTGTCTTTTAGCAGACTTGTTTGTCTCTAGGAATACTATAATCTTGACTTAGAAAAACACTTGGGATTCTTATGTAGCTACATAATGTAAATAATGACAAATGTAAACCATGCACATGTCAAGTAATCCTAAAAATGTTTGAGTTCTCCTTTAAATAGGTAAGAGTATTTCCCCCAAAAAAAACAAACAAAAAAGCTCTTAACACCTCGCTGCTGGACCCTTAAAAATACAGTGACAGGAGACAAAACGGGTTTCTTATCATGAGATCATTATGAGAGTCAATCACAGTGATCATCTGATCAGGAGCACTCTCCTGACAGCCAACTGTAAATAGTGACTGGGAGCTGTCATAGAAAGCACAGAACAGTGGTCACACATATGCTGCAGCCTACCTACTTGCCAACACAAATATGTGTTAGCTGGTCGCAAATGGTTAATCCTAGGATAACAGGTAACTTTGCATCGTTTACATTCAGCCTGTCTGCTCCGTAACTACAAGAAGGGGCTAATGGAATGACTAATATCTTTAGTGCCAAAAGCCCAATATGATGATTTCTATGCTGCACTGTAATCACTGGAAATAAAAGGTCTAAAAGCTGTCCATCTCTGCTTTAGTTTAGATATAGGATAGAGAGCAAGAACCAGGAAGGAAGGCATTGGGGGTCACTCCAGATTTGAATTTTACTTTTAACAAATACCTGTGTGGAATCACAAGATGGGACATGAGCAGGATTTAGCTTAAAGTGACATTAAAAGGAGAACTATGGGGTTAAGGCTTTTCCCCATAGTTCTCCTTAGGGTAACGGGAGGACACAAACTAGCGTCCTCCCGTCACCCCAGGCTGCATGACTGACAGTTGGCTCTGCCTACCTAGAGGCAGAGCCAGCTTTACCCGCCCCCTCCTCCGTCCCTTCCGCCAGTCAGCGCTGGGGGATCGAAGCGGGGGGAATCCAGCCCCTCCCCTGTCACGGCAGAGAGCCGTGACATGATCGAGAGGTGAGCGAACGCCGGTATGTGCTCGATCACCTCCCGGGAGGGTTTAGAACCCCTTTAACTTGTGCAGGGGCTCCTGGGAGTTTGTGCAAGAGAGAAATTATTTATGACTCCCTAGCACTGAAGATATTGAACATGTATGGTCCAAATGTCTTCCTGTTTTGTCACCTGGTCTGCAGGTATAGTGCAGACACAAACAGAATGAATGTAAACAATGCATTGTTTGTGATGACGGCTGTATAAGCAAAACCAGGAGGTAAGAAATTATACCTGCAAAGTCAAACTGAAAGGGCTAATGTGTTTTAAAAGTAAGACGGCCTTAAAGTGACATTAAACCCTCAGATTTATTTAACATAAAACAATACTGCAATGTGTGCCTTACTGTAATCCATGGTTGTTTCCCTTCTCTTTGCTGCTCTTCCTTTTAAATCCGTATCTCTTCTCATGCTTGGGGAGAACTTCTGTTTTGCAGCAGACTGCCTTGTCTCTGGAATGGATACATGCTGTCTGTGTGTAGGTTCACAACCTGAGCCAGCACTACCGGAAGAGGCACTCAGCTGCAAAGGGAAGTTCTCCCCCAGCATGATGAGATTCGGATTTAAAAGGAAGTGCCGCAAAGAGAAGGGAAACTACCATGGATTACAGTAAGGCACACATTACAGTATTGGTTTATGTTAAAAAATCTGAGGGTTTAATGTCACTTTAAATCGACAATCAGTCTACTCACAGATATGATCAATATCAGAAATTGTGTAGTATGGAAAAGCAAAAACACTGTACAACGTGAAACACATTTACACTTTTACAAAATAAAATTGAGTGGCTTAAACGTGAATGGCTTGCACACATTATTTTCTATATATTGTATAGAAATGGGAGTAGGAAGGATTCAGTTACAGTTTACATTACTAGAAGCTAAAGATCCCATCTAATCAAAGTGTTCTCATTTTTTACAATCTAGGCTATTAACAATTGTTAAACTCTTTGGTGATTTCATTTGACTTTTTAGTTTTAGTAGTAAACATCAGCTGAACCCATATGATTGCCTGAAGGCTTGCCCAAACCAGGACACAGTTGTGGCATTATGGTGCACCAATGTGTTTAAGATGCGTTATGTTTTTAAGAACACATTTCAACTGACTTGAACAGCAGAATGCAATTCAATGCACCAAAAATGCAGCATGCAGGACTTCTTTTTCTTTTGTAACAATATGTGCAATCGATTTTTTTAAACATTCATGCATTTCCTTTGTACTGTATGGATGAATGAGCCCCAAGTGTGACAGTTCCTTTATCTTTGAAGAGGTTTCTATGTTAAAAGAAAGGCAAATAAATCTTTTTCAAAAAGTGGCAGATAGAAGGTTGAGACAAACCATTTAGGGCCAGTTCACACCATATGCAGTTGTGATGCAGTCCGTTTATTTGACTGCTGCATTCAAAATACATCACAATGCTTTCCTATGGTCTTTCTTGTGCTTAATTCACGCCATTACAGTGTGAATTAAGCACACGAAAGACCATAGGAAAGCATTGTGATGTATTTTGAATGCAGCAGTCAAATAAACGGACTGCATCACAACTGCATATGGTGTGAACTGGCCCTTAAAAATGATGGGTGCTTACAATGGTCAGCTTTTGTCCATTTATGTAAAACCTTTAAAACAGTTGTAAAACAGTTTCTGTAACTGCTTCATAAAATGGTTAGCTGGAGTTCAGATTTAAATTGTTGGTCACTTATGTAAAATCCATCTAAATATCCAAGTCCATCTTAAACTACACTTTCCACAGGTTGACAATTCTGATGTCTTTACATTGCTCCTCCACAGATACAGTGGAGGAGTGAATCTGGTCACCCTAAGGCAGAAATCGTCTTACTGGCTGGATCACCAGGTTAAAGAGGAAAACTAATGCAGCCACTACCTCTAAGGATTGGTAAGCTGCAATATATTACATTTTTGTTTTTGGATATGCTTTAATTGTTACAGCTGTAATGCTGGGCACACACCTTACAACCATCGCAAGACTTTTGTCTTGCGATGGTTGTAAGGTATTTTTTTTTTAAACGTACGAACTGCCTATCTTGGACAGGCAGATCATACTTGCGATGATCACAAGCCGCGCCCCGCTGAGGGGAGGGCTTCCGATGTCCGCAATGCCGAACGGGCAGTGTGCGCTTGCGCACACCGGCCCATCTGGCTTTTATCTTACGAACATGCTACACACCCGCCGAAAATCGTAGGATTCTCGGCGGGTTTTCGAACATGTTCGTAAGATAAAAGTTGTGCGACCTTACAGTAGTAGAGGTCGCACGGCTTCCACACACCTTACGATAATCGTACGATCGCGGGATTTCCCGCGATTATTGTCCGATTATCGCAAGGTGTGTGGGCACCTTGAGAGTATAATTTTACATTCATATACTTGAGGATTATACAGCATATTTAAAATACAATTGTCAGAAAAGCATGTAAAATATCCAGGAGGAGAAGCATTATATTTGAGCAGAACTTTTAATGAAAAAACACAGACCACAGTATTTCCACGAAATTGACAACATATTAAAAATCAACTTACTTTGAAAGCCAACATTTCTAACAAGCAGAGAAGGTAAAAAAAAAAACCTAGATATAAACCTAAATATACCAATTCCTGAGATAGTAATGGCCTTGCACACAAGTAATTTAAGATAGTCTACTACCTACTAAACATCAACTTTGCAGTCTCATCCTGTTCTGTTATATTCACGTTCCTCTTTGACCTCTATTATCCTTATATTTGACAGCCCATGGTTCATGATTGCATTTACAGCATTTTTTCTAATTAACAGGTGTTGTTGGAAATAAAAGGAAAAGTGATATTTATATGAATTGCTAATTTTCTGTGTTATCTATGAGACACCCCCTCCTCCCACAAAAGAAAAAAATGCTTTATATACTGTATACTCACATTTATTTATATAGTTTTCCCCTCTCCTTAAAAATGATTACATTACACACACACACACACGCGTATTTATTTCCCCCTTTCCTTAAATATTAGTATATTGTGCATTCTGTAAATATCTGCTTAGAATGATGTGGGGAAAAAAATATATGTCTGACAGACTTCCAAATAATATTTGAAGACAGTAAATCAAGGCAGCCTCAAGCAGAGTTTGCAATGTCTACTTGATTTGAAATGGTTAATAGGCCATATGCCATTAAAGCCCTTTCATTTCCTCTCTGGCTTGTTATCTGTTTTGAGGTTGAAAGGCAGAACAGAGTTTTATTGTGTCTACCTTCAGAAGCAAAACAAGGACAGACAAAAGAAGGAATGACCCATCTGCAGGCATGCTCGTCAAGATGCTTACTAACTGCCTGTTCCCATTAAATCTCCAGCTAAACAAACACAAACTAAGCCCATCATGGTACCTATTAGGTAGAAAGAACGGATACCTATTAAAGCAGGAACAGAATTTGATTAAAAGGACTGTAGATTCAAGAAAAGAAAAAGAGAAGGGGCATCGGGGCCTCAAACAAAAAGTGAACCCTGTACCACAACTGGTGTTCGGTATAACCTGAAAACTGCTAGACATTACCGACTTGCTATGAAGTACTATTTTAATTTTTTGCCGAACCATGGTCAGAATGTAGTTAAAATATATATTATTTTTAGATGGTGTATGTAATGCACTCTAGCGGCGAGCGTGGGGTGGGGAGGAGGTGCGGCGCGCAGCGTGTGTGGAGCCGTGAACAGGGCCAACTGATCGGAAGACGATTAATCGATTATTGAAAAAGTTGACAACTTTTTCAATAATCGATTATAATCGATTATGTCGATTAGTTGTTGCAGCCCTACTCAATTTTAATGTAAATAATCTTAAAGTATCTGCATTTTTAAAAAAACGGTGTGTTATACACACACACACACACGATCAGTAGCCATATTGGTTCATTACATATACAAGTTTTGCTTCCTACTTAGTAGTACTACACTAATGGGGGAGTTTATCAAAACTGGAGCAGAACAATCTGGAACAGTTGCCTATGGCAACCATTTAGCTTCTCTCTTCAGTTTGTTCAGGTAAGATTTGAAAATGAAAGAGAGGGAGATGCTGATTGGTTGCCATGCACAGCTGCTCCAGATTTTGTCTGATCCAGTTTTGATAAATTCCCCTCAGGGTCTGTATTCCACTTCATTGTTTCAATACAAGTCAGGACTGAGGAGATCCTCTTAAAAAAAAGGTATCATTACATGGGTGCACACTGTCTTCGTCCATTGGTGTACATTCATGAGGGAAGATTTGTACAGCCACAACGTCTCAACCTGCCATTGATCTTTATAGGTTGATAGCCACGACTGCACATAGACGCCTGTACTCCTGGCCCTTTCCAAGCCGCATAAACATACTCCTCAAACGTGCACTAACTGTAAACGCACAATAGTTTGATTTTAGTGGTCGAACATCAGAATAGTCTTTCAATATATTAATCAATTCTTAGAGATGTTCATGTACCTGTTGGGGAGATTCATCCATTTGCCCTAGATACCATTGTAACCAGGGCTAAAAATCTTAAATGTTACAGTTGTCACTGGAACAGGAGGTGAAGGAAAAATCTTCTAATGGGGACACTTGTTCTAGTGATTGAATTCCAAGTAGGCATTTTCCCCACTTTGGAGAGATTTTCTCTCATTTCCTGTTGCGTCTCTAGGACAGGAAGGGTGTGCGTTCTCCCTACTAGGGACATAGACAAAAAACAACAACAAACATTTGCAGGTATTTTAACCCTTCCATACTCTATCCAAGAATATAAAGTATAAAACATGTTTTGGCTTTGGATGCTCTTGAAGTTTTATGTATAGGATAGAGTAGGGAAGGGCTAAACTTCGCTTCCCGTCGCAGAGTCACAACAGAAACTTAGAGGAAATCTTCTAACAAGAGGGGGGGGGGGATTACCCTCTTAGGAAGATCCTGGAAGAACTTTCTCATTGGAAGATTTCTGGTTACTTCTAGCTCTGAAGACAACTCTAACATTTTGGATTTCCCCTCACTTTCTTTTTCTTGGGGACAATGGTCACCAGTACAACTAGAGAGGGTGAATACCCCCAATGGGGACACAGACTGCAATAGAAATGTGACAGATGGTCTCAATCCATCCCCACTCTATCAAAAACGCATAGCTTAGAAAAAGGATCACAATACAGAACTAACCACAGCCACAAACAAAAATACCAAACTAAACCCAATCTGAAATAGTTAAAACACATACTAAATTTATCCCAATCCCTCTGCCGCCACCTTTTATATTAAAACCAATTCTTTACCTGGACATATTTCATCCAAATCTTTTGAAATGTGTTTAGAGCTCCCCTATGCTGAAAAGTCAACTGTTCTAATTTCAAAATGAATTGTCTACCGAGATTCATTCTGCCACTGTCTGTGCCTGTCGCAAAATCCACTTTTGTGCAATCAATTTTCTAGCAAGATACAATGTGCCACGAAGCCCAAATTTCAGATGAACTTTATTTTCCATAACATCCAGATGCCCCAGAATACAAACACATAGCTCACAGTACACTGTTACTATATTAAAGGCTTTTTATTAATAAGCATTTGGGGCAATTTATCAAAATCTGGAGCAGATTTGCATTGCAGCCAATCAGCATCTATCTCTCATTTTCAAATCTTAACTGAACAAACTGAAGAGTGAAGCTGATTGATTTCCATGGGCAACTGCTCCAGTTTTGATCAATTCCCCCCCATTGCATCTGGAAATCAGTGTCACCAGACAGGAAGTGAGGAAAAATGTCTAATAGGAACAGTAGGTCAGTCAGTTTTTTAATTGCAGTGTCTCAATTGCTAGTTTTTCCTCAATTTGTCTTGTGAAATTGTTGTCAGCACAATAAGGCCCCGTTCACACCTGGGCGTTTTCTAGCGCGTTCCTACGCTCTGCAAAAATGCTCAAACACCGAAATCCCATTATTTCCTATGGGTATGGTTCACACCTGGGCGTATTACAGGCCGTATGAACGCGCTACAAAACGTCCTACGCCCAAAGAAGTACAGGAGCCTCTTTGGGGCGTATTTGCCGTGCGTATCCATTGGGATACAGCCAGGTAGCCCTCAGAAACATGCGTTTGTCGCACTTTTTTTACCTCGAATCGCTGTAAAAACGCACGGCACGAAACGCGCGACAAACGTGCATATTCGATAGGCTGGGTTCACACCTAGGCATAAGTGGAGGAAATCTTTCTAAGCCTATGACTAAACAAGCAATTTTCAATCTCCCACGATCAATTACTTTTCCTGTGGCACAGTCACTGTAATTAGAGATGCTACACAATCGACCTACAGTCCCGTGACTGATCTTCTATGATTACGCAATGCCCCTTACGGCAGTAAATCCTTCTCCACTCTATCCATAACTTTAAAAAAAAAACAACAACTTTATAATGGACATGCACTTTAATACTCAATCACTGGACTAGTCACAATATCAGAAAATTTACTAAAAGCAAAGCATGTTAAATCCAATGTCAAGATGCCAGAAATTCCTTAAACATTTTCTCCAGTTGAATAAATATATTTTTATTTATTATATTTTATATTAGAATTTTTTTAAGTTCTTTCACGCCATAAAGACACAAAAAAGGCCACTATTATTTATAGCATAAAAAAAATGTTGTTAACTGTCAAAAATATTCTTCTCAACCCAGTGCAACTGAATTTACTGGTAGGTCCTGAAAATGTACAGTTGTATATTGTTTTGAATGCAAAAGCAACAAAAACAACTTGATGTATCTTGCTGCATGCAGCAAAACTGCCCTTAACCATTTCTCTAGTATCAAACAGCTTTTTCTGTTATGTATTGCACAGTAGCATGGTACGTCACACCTGACAGTTGCTTATTGTGTTTCATCCCATGCTTTCTGTTAGGAAGCTGGGCAATTACTCCACTAATCTTTTTGTACAGTAGTCTTTTTTGAGATCTCCCCTGAGCCTTCTTCCCCTTCTCATTGAAAGGATGACCTCCTGGTATGGTACTTCTCCTCCTTTGAAATATGCTTCCATCCCATCTCTTCTTTTCTCTTGCAAGGGAAGCAATTGCTATTAGCAGGCAAACAGCAATAAAACAAAATTACCAGGTTTCCTGTTGTAAAAGTAAAGCCAGGAATTTATCACCGGGTTCACAATGATGGGACAATTCACTTGGAATCCTTTCAGGAGCAGCTATTTAAGGATGGTTTAACCCATTTGCAGCTGGATAGGCCTAAAACTGGAACAAGAGTGCCAGCATATATAACAGAGTATAACGCATAATAACTGAAACCTTCCAAAACACCTGCGACATGATAATCATCTTTCGATAAACAAGCAATTTCCTAATTTTAATGCACAATTTAAAAAAAAAAAAAAACACACACACACACAATATATACACACACACACACATAATTATACGTATTATACACACATACCTATATTATAAGAATAATTTATAGTTTAGCAAGTGACTTGGTATGGTGAATCCAACCAATGTCCTCCTAAAGTAAGCAAGCTAAAGACGCATCATATCTACGAGCTGAATTTGACCTACATGCACTCTCTGTGACTCTAGATGATAACTTTAACTTTGATATGCATCAACTATCTAAAAATATTTCTGTAAGCAAGGTCAAAGTCACATTTAACGTACACAGCGCTGGAGTTGTTTGTAAAGATAAGTGTGAATAACATGCACATCCCGCAGAACTAGTGCAGGGAACTATGTCAATAAGGGGTGATATCGATCACAAAAATATACTGGTATGCGAGACAAAGCCAGAAAAGGAAAATATCTAGATAGTTGTCAGTAAAGTGTAAAGGGTATGTTTTATTTGAGGTTTCCCGACACACACTAGTAACGCAAGTTATTAAAAGGACCAATACAGGTTACATTTATGTAAAAGTGCCAATGGTACCATTCATCTGCATTTTAGCTTCTGGGTGGCTTATAAGAGGTGAATACCATCCTTCAGTGGGATTTTTGTGCACAAAGTTAGGTAAATGGTGAAATAAACTTCATCAACAATACAGCTTAAAGTATCCACCTTTCCTCCACTAATGCTCAAGACACCCATGTTAGTCTGCCCATAGACTTTACAAGCCACAGTAGCTTAGTGGGTAGCACTTCTTCATTGAAGCACTGGGGTCTTCAGCTTGAATCCTGACCAGGGTACTATCTGTATAGAGTTTGTGTGTTCTCTCTGTTCTTGCATGGGTTTCCTCCTGCCCTCCAAAAACATGCAGGTAGTTGGTCTAAATTGGCCCCATAGTATGTATGTATGTATGTATATATAGATAGATAGAGGCACTGCAAGCTCCTTAAGGGCAGGGACTGATGTGAATGTACAGTATGTAAAGTGTTATGTAAATTGTGGGTTCTATATAAATAAGCCCTCCCCTCCCTCCACTAATAGTAATACTCAATACACAGGTGTTAGCATGCCCATAAACTTTACAAGGCCCAATATGACTGACCTAAGGACACCAAATGTTCTGAGCTCTGCTCTAGAAATTAAAAAATGTTGACCTAGCAAGTCTATGAAAGCAAGTCTATGAAAGCAGAGGTGGAAAGACGCTGCCTACCCGACTTACGTTTCCCTTGGAGCTGTCAAACTGTGGGCATCTGACTGCCACCATAGACATGAGAATGTCCCCATTTCATGGGCTGCTTTAGACTTACCTTCAGCTCCAGGCTCTCTCTGGCTGCCAATGCCAGGACACAGCAGCAGCAAGGCGTCAAATGGACTCTGCCACAGGGCGGGATTTGTGCTTAGGCAAAGCTATTGATTTGCCAGCTATGTGTGAACATCACCCTTTGACAGAGGCCATGTGACAACTGTGCACGGCCACAGGAAGCTGGGGAGAGCCTATAGCTACTGACAGGTAAGTCTTACATGGGTCTCTTGAGCAGATTAAGTTATAAGATAAAATAGGGGGGTTAAACAGGTAAGGTTTATGTTATTTAGGTGCACTGTAAAGAGAATAAAAGTTACAACTATGACAAAAAAATAAAAAATCTTTCATGATTTTTATTCATGACAAAAACAACAAAATATCATAACAGTTTAATATTTTCTTTTAATATCTTTGTGGTCTGTTCTACCAGAGCGGGAACATCTTTAAATAACATCCAAATGGTTAAAGTCAGAGATCATCAACTGACTGCCATCAGCACTGAAATCCAAAACTATGAAACAACAACACAAAATGAACACTATAAACCCTGCATAAGGGTCATGTTTTTATCCAGCACTCCAATGCTTCCTATTATGCCTTTGATTCTAGGACACAGACAAGGAAATATCAGGTATCATTCACTACTCAAATGCATCTCCCCTGCCATCACAGTATAAAGAATAATGATCTAAAACATTTATTTACAATTCAGAAGACTTTATAACAAACTCCCTGGAGTTCATTTGATACTTATTAGAAATCTGTCTACCGTCCGTGCAACAAATGGCACAACTTGCGACAGATTCATGTAAATGATGGTACGGTGAATAGGAATCTTTTGCAGAATTGCTTTGGTCCCAGAAATAATTTTGTCTGTGACCCAATACTTACACGGGTGACACAATTGCCTCCAACATGGAAGAGGTCTTATTTGCCTCCACTTTTCTTTTCACCATATGTTGGTATTTCTTTCTATGAAGCTGTCTCAGCCGCAGTGCCAGAATGTAAAAGTGTTGCAAAAAAGAGAACTTCCTGAATTTGTTGCATGTGTCGGAAAAAAAAAAAAGCAGGAAAACTGGTTATGAATTTGACGCAGGGCTTTGTAACACGACCAAAACGCCAGAGAACTGTTGCAAATGCTTCATTGGATCGCCTCCAGTATACGTTGCCCAATGTACAGCAGTATATCAAAACTGCTTTAAAGGACCAGGCTAAATCCATCCTTCCCCAAACACAGCTGGCTTTATGCACAAACCTCCCTTGGATAAACCCTCTGGGCTGGCAACAAAGTTCACATATATCAACTTCCACTGTAGACACACTATAGGGCCATGACATTAAACTGTCTGGGGAAACCTCCCCTCAGAGCTAGACCAAAGGCTAGGCATACAGTGATATAGAAGCACCACTACATATCCCTGCAAATATTTACATTTGCTTACTGGAACATAAGAGTTCTGCAAAGATTACTGCCAAGGCTCTGCAATAAATCCTGGGAGACAAAGGCCTAATGACCTACTACACCCATCACTGCTTTACAGTGTGGCTCTCATTCCAAGCACAAGTAAGTCAGTATAAAAAAAAAGTCCGCCACAGGATATCACTCATTAAAACCTAGAGTCGTTACCCATAGTAACCGGTTCCTGCTAACTCAATATGGGGGACAGTTCGACCTTTGTCTGAAATGTTATAGCATTAGCCCCTATGGATTTCACATGATTTTTTCATGATAATGTTTGACACAATTCCGAATAAAATATATCTATATCTATATCTATATCTATCTATCTATCTATCTATCTATCTATATATATATATATA
>NW_017306286.1:2086240-2103937 GCF_000935625.1 Nanorana parkeri | reverse complement strand
CACACACACACACACGGAGAGTAATAAAATATATAAATATCTATTAATAATATGACACATTCCATACTCTATAAAACACAAAACAGGATGTAGAAAATAAAATATTATTAAAAGTAGATGTAAACACTACCTGGGTGGCATTAAGTTTGCTACTGTGTAGCAAACAATTGACATGCTTTCTTTTTCCCTTTTCTAAAATACTGTGTTAACCCTCCTTTTTTATCCTTTTCCCACTCCAAAGACATGCTGATAGGTTAATTGGCTGCTGTCTATATTGCCCCTAGTCTGTATATAGATGCATGCGAGATAGGGATTTTAGAGTGTAAGCTCCTTGAGGGCAGGGACTGATGTGAATGTGCACTGTGTAAACAGTCAGTGCTATATAAACACCTATAGTAATTATAATAGTGATGCTCTCAAGCAGCCTCTTTGCAGCCACTTCCTAACATGTACTCACTCTAGCTCCTTGCTGAACGTGACAGTGTCACTCTGTTTGCCTGAACAAGGAACCAGAGTTGGTTACGAAATGTTGCTTCACATTGTGAGACCTATTCTGTCATGCCAATAAAAGGATCTGACGTTTAGGATATTAGAGTGCCAGTGATCTTTTTCTTCTATGGATTTCTGTGCGCTGCCCTCCACATTCACTGCAGCACCAACCCAAGATTGGGGTCATTATATACCGGTCAGGAGTGCAATGGGACTTAGACTTAAGTGAAGGAACACACCCGCACTATGAGCACCAGCAGGACCGCTTATCAAGGGGACATGTGATAGAGTGACAACGCATGAGAGTAATTGGGAGACAGGGGATGAGGGTTGTCTACCCCTATGTAGGAAGTGCCTGAACAAGGACCTTCAAAGCAGGATCACCTTGTATTTTACTGTGAAAACTTTTGAAATTACATTAATATAAAAGATTTTAAGATTTCAGTCATTGAGTTTAACACATACACATTGGCAAGACCTCCAGCAACAGAAAAAAGGACCATTTTGCACTACCTAAAGGAATACAGAAAACCGGTAATTTCATTGTATGCTATCAAACCATAATAAATGTGCATGCAAAGCTCACTCTGGCACATGTAAGTCCTCCCAACAATCGCACTGTCCAAATATGCAAACCTCATCTCACAGCATTCTTTACACTTTTTAAGACACCTATAATCTGTACCATTTGCATTTGAAAAGTTCAGGAAAGAGGAAGAAAAAAAAAAAAGGAAACATGTACATTTCCATTAATTATACACAGATGGGTGACGATTAAGATAAAGCAACTAGTTTAAAGCAGCATTCATAAGAATGTGATAGCTGGGAGGAAAATCCACCATCTGCTGTATTATGCCCTGAAAATATACTTTTAGAATACTCTGCATTTTAAAGAGCATCCAGCCCAGCCCCTGACAATATTTACCATAAATCTCCAGGCTCCTTTCTGCTTTTAGTGCCTTTGATCCAGAAAGGAAAAAAGAAGAAAAAAGTCTACGCAGGACTCTAAAACTCAATCCAAGCCATAAGGTCTTCAAAAATACTCCTTCAAATCCCTTAATCTTCCAGCAAAAGCCAATAGCGAAGAACAAAAAGCCTTGGGATGGAAAATCAACATAAAGAGGGGTTAGGTTCAATATAGTCTTCAAAAACCATTCACGGTTTTAAAGTGTCATGTCTTGTTTGTTTGCATTGACTTGAAAGTTGGTAGCGTTAATCCAAGCAGAAAAAGAATAATAAAACAATAAATAAGAAAAATTACACAAAGATCTAAAGCTTTGGGAAAACGTATTCTCCGGGCAGATCTGAGGAACTCTTAATTTAGCAGTACAAATGACTGTTAGAAAAATCCAGGAGCCACTCCAGATTCCGCAAAGATCACAAATCGCAATGAAAGCCCCCGTGTCTTATTAATCTTTATTTTTTTTTCCCTTACCAGTGAAAATTCAATTTATTTTCAAGCCTCCGGGGCAGCGTTTTCATATCACGATGACAGCAGAAAATCAGAGCGAAGAGGAAAAAAAAAAACAATAGAAAAGATGAATTTAAATATTAGCACGCAAGAAAGAAAAATGTCTTTGTTATCATTCTTGTAAACTCCACACGAATCAAATGGGCAGCAGGAATAAGAGCAAAATACATGAGCTATAGATCTCCCCCCAAAAATAGGAGAGAGAAGGGAACCAGAGCCTTTCACCAATCCAGGGGGGATTTTTTTTGTCGTTGCTGCAGATAATAAATATTACCGGAAGAGACAGAAGTGCAAAACGTGTTGTGACCCCCGGTGATCGGGCTTCAGCACTGCATAAGAAGGATCTGCACCCTGCAACATCCACTTAATCCTCTCCTGTGTGTTAGATCCCCTTGGCTCTGCACTTGGATGCCTGCTAGCAGCTTAATTCTCCGAGACATTCAGGCTTTTTAGGAGCTTTTGTGCTGACGGCGAATTCCCAGATCCCCCCCCTCCTCTCTAGACACAGGAGGAGGTGAAGAGAAATGCCCCGATCGTGCAGAGATTGATGGATGAGCTGGACGATTCTGCGCCCGGGCACCACGCAGGGGCTGAAGAGTCTTCTCAGCTGCTCTGCACGTCGGGAACTGACAGGCAACCGAAACGATGCTTCTGTCTCCTCTGTGGACGACACGCCCTCGCCACGCCTCTTCTGCTGCAGCCGCCAATGGAGGAGTCTTGTGTAGAGCAGGCGGGCCAATGGGAGGCGGGGAAAGGCGGTTACCTGGGTGATACGCTCGGCGTCCCAGTGGAGCCCCTGGGAGGAAGGAGCAGCCACGCGTTTATTTCGCGGAAAAATTTAAATAGCAGCTTGTGGAGTCAGAGGCTGCAGAGGAAGCGGCTGAATCGTTCAGCGTTGCTGCTGTCAGCGGGTCAAAACCAATGATCAGGCTCTGATACGTGTACATAGACGAGCGCGTTCTCTCACACTTTATGACACACTGATGTGTATCTTATTCACGAGATATAAAGGCATGTTGTAGAATTTTGTCTTCCTCCTCCGTTTATACAATGTGGGGATCTACCATACTGGTTCTGAATAATTAGGTCGGTCCAATTTAAGAATACCTTAGATCGTATTTATTAATGATAGGCGTCACACTATTACTGTAAATGGACACTAAACATAGAATAAAGTTGCCCCAACTTTAACATCCATCAACCTCCTAGGGACACTATGATAACCACAACTTAATATCCTCCTCTTTCCAACTAATTGCCAGTTTTAAACTAGTATGCGGTATCTATACAATATCGATCTTTAACCACCTGATTAAACCAACTTAATAGATACAGTGGTTACATTTTAGCCACTTATATGTGGTATGTCTATCTAGATCACTACGATTCAGTCATCAGATCATATAATTTATTGGTCACACATGTTGAGGAATGTTATGAAGTCTCCCCTCACACGGCGGCTTTATAATGTTAATAATCAATTCATCTAGTTTTAAGTCATTAGCAGTATTTTAATTTTCACCTCTTTTTAATAAACAACATTTTACCATATAAAAAACCTTTTTAAATAAATTAATTTTGAATAAATGATTTTAATAGTATGTACATTTTACGTATCATTATGATAAATTTTTTCTTTACACATACGAATCCAATGATGTTCTTTACCCGATGTAGATTCCCTTGTGCTGCATTGGGCAATAAGTGAATGATTAATTGATTGTGAGATATAAATAGAAACTTTGGTATGACGTGTTAGACCTGCACAACCCCCTGAAGACGTCAAGACGACGAAACGCGTAGGGGCGGGCCTATTTACACGTTATACCGAATACAAGACTCCGTTTGCTGTTTTTTTCCTCTGCCGAATGTTCGCTATCTTTTGGCTTTTGCAATCTTAAATAAAGCCCCTTTGTTGAAAAAAACTATGCAATGAAAGGCTTTTTTCTTCTATGAACGTGGAGATACATCACCCACCAACCACGGACCGGAGCGAGATAGTGGATGGATGCTGCGGCTGCAGAAATCTGTATCTAAGCGCTTCCGGCTGCTTACCACAGCCAATACCTAACGGTGAGTGCACTCTTTGAGGGGATATCTGTGGCACCGACCCGTACCCCCAACATAAGTCTACGGAACTCACTTCTTCATATATATTTTTTTACGAACACATTTCACTGACTATCAACATTTTTTTCACGGTAGCTCGTCACTAATACTGATTCGTTTTCACAGACCCTGTGGGATTAATAATCCAGGGCATCACATTTTTTTTAAATACGAACTTTAAATCACAACAAAAAACTTTATGGATTGTGGAATGTTTTATAACGCATATATATTTTAATATTTATTTACAATTTATATGTTTTGTCATGATGGGATTTTATATGTATGGTTGATACATTATTCACACTTGTTTATTGTATAATTCACGATCTAATCACAGTTCATTTTAACACCTACACATTGATTATTGTGGGCGCAGCATATTCCCAAATTTCATAGCATTTGACTCGGTCAGTTTTGCTGCAGCCCCCAAATTATTTTCAGCACTTATACTTACATTTTTTCCACTTCACTGATCCAGCGCAGAATCACCATAATAATATACACGAGATATACGCTCCCCAGAAGAGGAGGGGGGGGGCTGGGTGAGGTCAGCTCTTTTGCTGATCTGTAGTCCCCCATTCACACTTGAGCGACCTCAGCGATTTTAAAGCTTTGTTGGGCTTAAAGTGATATTAAAGTCAAATGTTTTTTTATATTTGAAATGCTGATTAAGTCACTTACAGGTTTTTGAATGCGGAGCAACAGAGTAGTGGTAGCTGTGGGGGGGAGTGTGGCTTTCACATGTTTTGCAAAAGTTGTGCAACTAAGGGCTAGTTCATACCAGCTCCGATTGGGGGCGAAACGCTCTAGATCGCATTGTGGCCGGCTCACTGTGTTGGGGCGGGAGGGGACGTGGCGGTGCATTGAACTGAATGGCACCGCAGCCATGCCCTCCAGCCACAGTGCAATCGGCTGCACGGGAACGCGTGGCTCATCAATACCTGCGTTCCGGTCTGGTCTGAAAAAATACTGCATGCGCTATTTTTTCGGACCGGAACGCAGGCATTGATGTGCCACACGTTCCCGTGTGGTTGGAGGGCGTGCTTGTGGTGCCATTGAGTTCCATACACCACCCCGCCCCAACACAAAGTGAGCCGGCCGCAATGCGATTCAGTGCTTTTCAGCCCCCAGTCGGGCCAGAACGCACTGTGGCTGGTGTGAACTAGCCCTGAAACCTCTGTTTTTAACCTTAGTAGTTAGACAGTGTACTTTTTTTGCTGGCTGGTGAGTGTGCTGGAAATGTTTGTTTTTGTACTGTGTACAGGTGCCCATACACTGTACGATTCTCGTACGAGAATCGCGGGAAATCCCGCGATCGTACAGTGTATGGAAGGCGTGCAACCGTTTCTACTGTACGGTCGCACGTCTTCCATCGAACAAGCAGGCTGGAAAACCCGCCGGGAATCGTACGATTCTCTGCGAGCGAGTGGCCTGCTGGTTCGACAACTGACGAACGGGCCGGTGATGCGCACGGGCACACTGACCGTTTGCCGTCCTTGCAAGCCCGCCCCTCATTGCAGTGATCGCAAGTACGATCTGCCTGTCCAAGATGGGCAGATTGTACGTTTTTTTAAGTACTTTACAACCATTGCAAGACTAAGGTCTTGCGATGGTTGTAAAGTGTATGGCCACCTTAAAGCTCTTCCATGTGCACCTTGCTTTAAAGCTTGTTATAAATGGATGAGTGTGTTTGCCATTCGTTTCACTTGTTGGATTTGGTATGGGAGCTTCAACTGCCTTTGTGATGTGCAGGGCTCCTGTGCCTTTAAGGAGGTTGAGGTACCTCCTGGCGAACCTGCACCCACTTCATCCTTTGCTATAAATATGCTCCAAAATGGAGGCTCTCATAGATTAGTTAGGACCGCACTATACAGAGGGGCCTTGACGAGGCAGTGTGGCTTCCACATGTTTTGCTAAAGTTGGGCAACTAAAACCTCTGTTATCAACCCTAACAGTTAGACAGATGAGTGCGTTTGCCATTTGTTTCATCATCAGAGCCGGGAGGAAGACTGGGAGGAAGATGGAAGGTCTAGAGGGGATCGCTTTTGCTGGTAAGTCTGTTATTTGCTCCAAGGGAAGGTGCCACCACAGAGTTTTTCCTCTATCATGCCCTTAAAAGAGAACTATGGCCCAACCTTTTTTGCCATAGTTCTCTTTAGGGTTCACAGAAGGACATATACTAATGTCCTCCTGTGATCCAAAACTCGCATATAGCAGGCCCGCTATATGCTGACAGTGCAGAGCCAGCTGTGCCCGGCCCCTCCCCCATCTGTCCCTCCAGTTAGCACTGGAGAAACAGGGAGGGGGGAAGCCTTGCAGGGAACAGTGACTGAAAGTCTCTACTCTCTGCAGGGAGATGATTGGGAACTGAGTGGTCGGTGGAATATGATCACTCAGTTCCTGATCTATAGAGCCGCCGTGTGACAGCTGCAGTGTCACACATCGATTCTAATTATGGGGATGAGTATAGTTCCCAAGCAAAAAAATGAAACTTTAAAACAAAGTGCACTTATCATTTTCACCCTTTTGCTCTGAGCTAACTAATCCCACTCTGCCTCTCCAAAGATATTTACTTACCACCATCCATCTGCTGCCTCTGTTGTTAATCTACATTCCGCGCCACAAGTCCTCTCTCTCCTGGCCTTACAGAAGCTAATTAATACTTACCCAGAGGACTTGGACACTAATCTCTCTGCCAAGCTTCAGTTGTTTTACTCATATGTGCACCATAAGTTAAAGCACGGAAGAGCCCTGGGGCCATGCTAAAGAAAATATGAAACTCAGAATTCTGTGTTTAAATGTCAGAATTCTGAGTTTGAAAGACCAAATTCTGACTTTTAACTTCCCTGGCGCTATGATTATTCAGATTTTAGCATCCCAAAGCGGTACATTGTTTTTCATGGAAATTTGTTGTTTTATATTGTAGGCCTGTAATTCTTAGTAAATCTTAAGAATAACTCACCTAAATCTGTCCAAAACAAGAGTCCAGTAGACATCCCAGGTGTGATAAAGTTTGAAACACATAATTAAAAAATTATAATATAATTATAAATAATTATAATATAATAATTTAAAAAAATGGTCCAGTAAATGGGAATTCTGTTATAAGAAATAATATAATAAATACTTACAATTATAAAAAATTATAATACAATAATTAAAAAATGGTCCAGTAAATGGGAATTCTGGGGGCGTTGCCTGATCCGTACCACAGTCAATAGAGTACCAAGTTCACACATCACTGAGCTCGGTCGCAGAATCGTCGCTGTTTTAGGTCAAAAGCGGTTTTAGACCAGGTAGAAAACAGCGATAGTAAATTCACTTTCAGTGATAGTAAAAGTCAGTGTCTGATGATGAATTTCCCAACGAATCGCTATCGCTCAATTCTGCAAGTGATTCTAATTTACTATCGCTGTTTTCAACCTGGTCTAAAACCACTTTTGACCTAAAGGGGCGCTTTTTGGATGCCATGGACGTTCACAAGTTTCCAGGCACAAAGAACAGTAAAAGTGCAGGCAGGGCACTGGACAAAGCTCTAGGGACTAAATTGAAGTGAAATAGTTTGATAAGTAATCATAGCAGATTGCATTGTATTGTGTGTATTCTGTGTAAATGTCATGTTTTCACTTTTGAATTTCCCGCTGTGACGCCCGAAAACTTAGATGCCGGCAATCGGCCGGCCGCGTACAGCAGAGGACACCGCGGGCTCGCAGGGACACGGTAAGTTACACTTTTCTGTGCAATCCCGAGTCTGGCTCGGTGTTACCGTTCTTGGTACTGAAAATTAACCCCGAGCCACACTCGGGAATACCGCCAGGGAGGTTAATCTCAGAATTCTGGGTTTAAAATTCTGAGTTTGAAACTCAGAATTCTGACTTCCAAACACAAAATTCGGACATTTGAACAGAATTCTGACTTTTAAAACACAGAATTATATTTCATATTTTTTTTTAGCATGGCCCCAGTGCTCTTCTGTATTAAAGTGATGATAAACTCAGGAGTTAATCTTAAAAATCAAGTACCCTATTAACAAAAATGTATCTTATTTGTGTATCACTGGGCCGTAGAGCCTCAAATCATCTCTGAATTGGTGCTGACACTGTCCTTCCTTCTGGAGGGTGACTACTTTTGTTCCCCATGGTCCCATTGTGTGTTGTAAAGTAACCACCGCTCCACACTCACTCTCCTGATGGACTACAATCTCATTACAAATTAGTAAATTAAATGTAAGAATATAGTTCATCACAGGAGTAAAATAAAACCTCTTTTAGAATTTAAAAAAATATGAAGGTATAAGTAAATAATTTGCTTACAGGACTTAAGTTCAAAGTAAAAAAACTCAAAGTGAGATTCTTTTTTTTTAAAGAAATGGGTTTTTAGCAAATTTTTTCATTATTGCCAACATCCAAGCATGAACATCAAAATGAGAATTGTTAGCTCAGAGCGAAAACAAATATACAATACAAATATATTTTTTTAATGACCATTTATCAAAGAAATGTGTTCCATCTTCATTTTCAAGTAAAAGGCATCAGTTGCTTTATTTGGATCCATGCCCAATCTGTTAAATAAGTGAAATAAAAAAGTTTTTCATTTAACATAGTTGTAGTGTCTGGCCTCGGCAGACCTTGAAGAAAACTAAAAGGTTTGTACATTTTCAAACTTTATTTCATTTTCAGCACTTTTTGAGTTTGTGTAGTTGAAGGACTAAAGTATGTTTACATTGCAAGGGAATCTTCACGATATAAGAGATTTTTCCCTTAGCTTAGTGAATATAGTGTGAACATTCACAAAAAATAGCTCATGAAAAAAACAGGAATTTTGCTTGCACATGATTGTCATTGTACTCCATCATGGGAGTGAGCTTGGAGCAGTGACTACTTTACAACACACAGGGACCATGGGGAACAAAAGTAGCCCCCCTCCAGATGGAAGGACACTGTCACCACCAATTCAGAGACGATTTGAGGATCTTTAGCTGAGTGATGCACAAATAATAGATAATGGGTTAATAGTTCAGGTACTTAAATGCATTTTTAAGATTTAACTCCTGAGTTTAGTGTCACTAAGTAATGAGGAGGCCAAGAAGGGCAACATTGTTGGGCTCTGCTTAGGGCATAAGTTGACCTTAATTCAACCTTGGTTACTACCTATGTAGTTTTGCGGCTGTATGGTACAGTGCCAGCATACAGTATGTTTGTTCATCTTCCCTATATTAATGGAGATGATTATGAAACTCACCAAAACTGCTCAGCCTACAATGCCAGCAGCCACCCAAGATTGTATACTGGAGTTATTCATGAGTTCTACACAGTGACAATGTTCCCCTCCTTCCTGTACGGTGTCACCATTTATTTTTAGATCTTTAGGCATACTTAAGAAAAACTAATAGTGTCCACTTTAAAATAAATGTTATCCTCTTTACAGTACTTCTATCGTAAGTTCTCAGTCACAAGTGTCACATGAAAAATCAGCAGGGAACAATGGTGATTTTCTTCCCATCTCCATGGATTATGATGTGTTTTCTGTTGCCGCTGTTCATGTCCAGTACAGAGTGGGATTGTAATATGATTGCAACAAACTTGTTTACAATCATGTCATTTCTCTATCTGTGTATGGACAGCTTTTGACTAATGCTGAAGCTACAATTGTTCTAATTGGGTGTTTTTTTCGTAAATTCTTTATTTTATGTTTTTCAATCAAATACAAATAAACAGTAAGGTCTAGCAATTAAAACAGAAAGAAGAAACATTAGACACACGTGTAGGAGAACAAAATGCCACAATATTAGTGGAACCACACGCTGCTCCCGTATTGTACCAGGCAATTCCGCCTCATCGAACCAGCAAGTCATAGGGAACATGTTGTAAGTGAATGTTTCCTTTACATGGTAGATTAAAGCAGAGAGGAGAAAAAGAGAAACAGGAATAATAAAGATGGGGGGAGAAGTGAAGGGAGGGGAAAAAGGAGAACGAAAATCAGGGCATGGGAGAAAAGAAGCTCGTAAGGAAAAAGGGTAAATCAAGAAGGAGTCAAGAATATCCCCCATCATACCTCCAGCGAGACGGGCCCTCACCAGATCCGTCTAAGTCCTGGAGACAACTACCCCAGACCAAGCGGCCCTTCGGCAGGGAGAAACAGGTATCTCTCAAATCCTGCGAGCATGACAACAACTGCAACTCTCAGGGGCCTCCACTACTACTCACCCTCCCCTCCCAGCATACCAATATATTCTTGAGATGCAAGAAATTCTGTCCAATAAAATTAGGTACGGTTGAATTAGGATTCATTAGGATTCCCTGTGGTTTGCAGATATTCCATCTTATAGATATCCCCAACCCTCGACAGCCACAAGGTGATGGGGGGTGTAGAGACATACTTTACAAAACACAGAAAATCCCCAGCTCACCTGCCAGCTAGCCTGTAACCAAACAAATTGCCCTGTCAACAGTATGCATTAAAATCAGAGGTTTTAGTTGCACAAACTTTTGGCCAAAAATATATAGAAGCCACACCGCTGTGCCAAGGCACCTCTGCAAAGTGTGGTCCTAACTATGTATACGAGTCTCCAAGTGTGAGCATATTAATGCAGTCGATAAATTGCATGCAGGTGTACCAGGAGGTAGCCAACTCCTCCTAATAAGGTGCAGGGACGCAGTGGAGGCCCAGCAACAAAAAATGCACGCTGGGAGCCCAGTGCATCCTCTCAACCAAAAATAGTCAAACTAGAAAAAACATGGTACCTGCATGAATCTATAACTAGCCTTTACGGCAGGGTGCACATTGGGAAGGCTTGCAACAATACAAAAAAACACAGAAAATCCCCAGCTCACCTGCCAGCTAGCCTGCAACCAAACAAATTGCCCTGTCAACAGTATGCGTTAAACATATTTCCAGTATAAGGGAATGCAGGCTTTCGCAGCATTAAGCAGGTGAGACTTACTGTACTGTTTCAGAGATAAGGGTGCCAGGTGCAGGAGATACGCAGCTGGGTCAGTCCCCAGATCTACACAAATTGTTTACAAAGTTCTAATTGTTTTATTTACTGTATATAACTCAAAGCTACATATAATAACTGGAGAAATGTGACTGGTATTTGCACTAAATGTTTTATTAACATCAACATTGTACCAGAAATGGCTATTTTTAGAATTCCGTCTCCATTAAAACAGTTGGCCTGACTCTAAGGGGTTCATTTACTAAAGTCAAATAGGCTGTTCACTTTGCAAGAGAATTTGCACTTTGCAGAGGAAGTTTTCCTTAGTTTGGTGAAATTTCACTTTGCAAAGAATAGCCAATCATATGCAAAGAAAAAAATAAATATATATATATATATATTTTTTTTTTGCTTGCACATGATTGGTTGATGGAAGTCAGCAGAGCTTCACCTCGTTCACTAAACTAAGGGGAAATTTCCCCTGCAAAATAAACAGTCTATTTGCCTTCAGTAAATCAACCCCTAAAGCTGGGTACACATGGAGCGAATTCTAGCTTATTCAGCAGCGTTGGTGAGCTTTAGATCAACTTTTGCTCAAGGAACATGATGGAAATTGAGGCCGAACTGTGCTTGCAGCCGGCACTACTGTCAGACTACAAAGCTCACGGCAGGAGATTAGTCTACCCATACCATTCAGCGTAGATGGAGAAATCTGTTATGGGTTTTTTCGTTCAGCCTGCAGGTTGAATGAAAAAATATAAGAGTGTATACCCTACTTAAGAGTTTCAGAACCTTCTGGAAATGCTAGTTGCCTTACTGCAATGCTGATGCTTAACATTAATACCCTTTGAGTAAATGACCCACAGCAAGAATGGAGATGGAGATGTTCCCGGTCTAGGACTCAGAAGTATTGAAGCTAGATACAGCAATGCAACTACGTTTAGAGGGAATTTCAAACCTATTGTTTCCAACACTAAAAGTATATCTGCGAACTGCCAAGGTCTGCTGTGTCCTATAGTTAATCTAGTTGATACCAAACCTGTTGCAAGTGAACAACCTATGTAATGTGGAAAGGTGGAAAAGAATGTAGACATCCAAAAAATTAGCTCCAAGCTCTTTTCAGTGGAATGAAGAATAGACAGATACAGTATTGTGCAAACAAACTTTAAAGTTATGTGGGAATTGTCAGACATTGGTGAACAGTTGATGGCAAAAATATTACATACGGATGTGGGAATGGAGGTGTATTACCTACCCTCAACAGAAGTCGGTCATCAGATCGACTTTTACAGAAGGAACATGTTGGGAATTCCTTGGCCGAATGGTGCTTGCAGCCAGTTAGCTGCATTGCACCACACATTGGTGAACAGTTGATGGAAAACTGGAGCAGCTGTGCATGGCAACCAGTCAGTTTCTATCTTTCATTTTCAAAGCTTAACTGAACAAATTGGAGAGAAGCTGATTGGCTGCCATGCACAACTGCTCCAGATTCTGTCTGCTCCAGTTTTGATAAATGCCCCCCCATTATGTTTACTAATAATATTGTTTTTGCTATTACTAATTACAGGTCTGTGCAGCTATTTGAAACGGTTGTCTATCTTTTTGTTTTTCCATCTTATGAGAACTGATAATATTTAAGGCAGGATTTCTTCCACAGTAGAAACAGTTGGAAAATTGATAGTGACTTTTAAAATTACATGTGCTCAGATAGTTAATAAAATGATTTTCAATTTCACATTGACATGGTGGGGGAATTTAACATATATACCTCTAAATGTTACCTGAACATATTGGAACACTTTGTATGTTGGGTTTAATGGTCCATTAATAAATGTTATTTACGCTTCAGTCAGTGGAGGAGCCAAGCTGTACACTGCGATGATTTATCAGACTGACAGCAGTTTGTCAGTGTATCCTTGGACAATATGTTATGTCTATAATATAGAGCTTTCCAACCAAGTGCCTTGGTTTATTTTGTATGTAAAAAGGATTAATTTATCTATCTCGGCCATATGTATGCATGACATGGCTATGTGTGTTGTTTAACTGCTGTAATTAACATGTACAAGCTAATTATATAGCATCTTAAATTGCCTGTTTTCCTATTAGATTTTTCTCTCTGCTCAGCATATCTCTGTGTTTATGGCCCCTGGGATGCGGTAGATACTCTGGAGGTCTGTATCCTAGTGGCTTATGTCTGCACATTTCCCATGGGTCTCAGTAATTGACCTGGGACTTGGGATGTATGAACAGATGTTTCTAGTTATACAAGGGGATTTCTGAAACTTAGTCATACATGTCACTTATTCATATATGAATTCCCATCTATTACAGCTCCTAAATGTATTTGTTTTCAGAAAGTGAGACCGTGCATTTATACACGTGAATGAGAAGAAATTGCAGAAAATGACAATTGGAATTATCAGCCTAGTTATAACTAATGAATAAAACACATGACATAGGGATAGGCTTGATAAGGTATGATTTCTCAAGTATTGCTATCTATCTCCCGCAGTACATCATGTCTTGTAATGTATGATGAATGAACTAATCAGAATTTGAAGCTCTGTATCCTGTTAATGCTAAGAATTCCATGAAGGTGAGTATTTGTTATATCATAGGGGGATGGGAGGTCTTGATCTACTTTTGAATAATAAGTTTTATGAAATTAAAGTAGGTTACCACTTTTGCAACCATTATTGAGAAAACCCCGACAATATGTTAGTTATGTGTTCCTATTAAACACATCATTTGAGCTCTTCCTCATTAACATAGAATGTTTTGAGAATATATATATATAAATGAATTATGTTTACATATGGCATATATTTTTAATAATTACAGATTTTCTTTTACCAGACCATGTCAAGTCTCTAAATTATGCAAAAGGCCAGTTCTACCTCTTCTCTTGCAGTGAACTGACCTTTTGATTTATTTAGAGACCTGATAGTGCCTCTAAGTCAATGCCAATACTAACAGTCCCATTGCACATACCAGGAACCCCCTAGGAGAGTTTTAACAATGATTTTTTCCCATGCCTTCACTCACAGTTTGTGGTGCAGTGAATGAACCTGTAGGAAATAGTGTCTTTACTATTTTAATATTATTACCTTACATAAAGGGGAGCAACAGTTAACATTTTCTTTATAGTTTTGCATTGGGTGGGGGGGGTGGTTAGAAGTCTTATCTTGATTTTACTGTGGTATGTATGCAACACCTCATACAGTTGTATGGCTCTCTTTAGGCTTAATTCACAAAGCTTTAGTTGGCACAAGAATCTCTATTTTAGTCACATGACTAATTATCAGATCTAATTGGGCTAAAAATAACTCACTTTTAAGGATCTTTATCCTGGTATGTTAACTTAGTGAATTAAACATTTTGCCTGTTGGGGAGATTTTTCTTGCCTTAGTCATGACAACAAAATGAGCTGAATATCTGCAAGTGAAACACAGACAGCAATGAAAAAAAAGCTTTGGTCGGCACAAGAATCACTTTTAGTCATGGGACTGTAAATTATCAGATCTCATTGGGCTGCAAATACCCATCGCTTTTAAGGATCCTTATCCTGGTATGTTAGCTTTGTGAATTAAACCTTTTCTCTGTTGTGGAGATTCTTCTTACTTCAGTCAAGGCAGTAAAAGAGGCGTATCTCTACAATGGAAACACAGACTGCAATAAAAAAAAAAATCTGGACATTCCCTAGCCTATCCAAACATAAAAAAAAAACCATTGGCTAGATTGTTAACTTATTATTATGTAATTACTGACATAAAAAAGGATGGTCCCCTGAACTTTTTAAAGGCTACTTCTAAGGCCTAGTAGTAGGTTTCCCACCCTGGTTTTAAACCATTTTTCCCCACCAGAGTTCTGCTACAAAACGGTGAGCATGTCGCTGAAGAGAAGATAGCTATGTTGTAATGCAGGCTGAGATACTATGGAATGTGATTTTATTTGGGAATACATGCTGCCATTATAGTAATCAGCAGTGAGAAATCAGCTATTGTGCCATTTTTTTTCTAAATCTCCCAGTCCAGTGCAGAAAGCTACGTGGAAGCTGTATGGACTCTTAGTTCCTGGCATTGCCTGGACACTGCTAATAATTATTCAACATGGGCTGCTACAGGAGATAATTTTGTTTTATATATTAACATTAGTCCGACCACTTACACACTTGGCAAAACTGTGACTTTATCTAATTATTAAATCACTGTATGTCCAACCACTCTTTTGTGTATAACAGATTCCCTTTAGGCTTGACATCCTTGACATAAAAAGGCCAAAGTTAAGATTCCACAGCAGAAAAGCCAAGGCAACTCCATTTGGGACAAATAAAGGATTTTCCAGCTAGGAGGGCATAGATATACAAAAAAAGTTAACCTAGCTGACAAGACAGCGAGTGGGAACTTAGCCAGATACAAGAGAGAACAAGAAGCTACTCCATAGGAGTTTGAACTGACACCATTGTCCAATGAAAAAATATCATTTGCAAATATCCGTGTTTTTCCAATGTTTATCTACTTTCTTGTGCACAAAAATATTTCAAATGAATTTGTCACATTTGTAGTAATACAACTGTGTTTTAAAAGAGACTAAATAATGCAGGTATTTCTTTAAGGCTCTGAACATACACTTGGCATTAAAGTGAACCAATTGTAGCACCCATGGCCCCCTGGAGACAGATAAGGATCCCCTGATGGCTGGGTGGGCTAGCATTTTACATCAGGGTGGACTCATTGGTGGGGTTAAAGGAATTTGGTGCCAGTCACTTTTGGAAGTTAAGAGTTTAAGTGCAATAAACTTGGCACAGGATGCACAGAAAAACAACTTGCAGACTCCAGACATTACATACAATTAAAGCAAAATTACAACCTCCTATCCCATACAGCCAAGGAAGGTGCCATCTTAGCCTCTATTTGGATCGCAGTTGCCATGGTGCTACACGTGTGATCAGTTATGACAGCAGAGGGTTTGAAAGTTTGGTTCAGAGCTGAAATAAGCACACTGGCAACCTTGACAGTTGGTATGCTTTATAGTAATTGTTTTGGGAGACATTAAATTGGTGGGTAGTTTCTCTTTAATGCAGAAAGGGCCTTTAAGCCAAACCAGGGCTCTTCTCTATTAAGCGATTGTAGCATGTATATTCACTGGATGGGTCACCAGAACTTTGCTGCAGGAGCCTGTACCCAGCCCAACGAACACTCTAAGCAACAAAGGTTTTTACCCCTGGTTCTCCAATCCATCTCTGTAGTGCTGACATGGGCCTTCCTTCTGCAGGATGGCGACCTTTGTTCCCCATTATCCCTGCATGTGTTGTAAAGTAGCGACCGCTCCAAGCTCACTCCTGTGATGGACTACAATCTCAGTACAAATTAGTAAACTAAAAATTAGTTTGTTGTCACGGGAGCAATCTTGGAACAATCATTACTTTACAAGACACACAGGGACCTTGGGTAAAAAAAGTAGCCACCCTCCAGAAGGTGTCAGCACCAATTCAGAGATTTGAGGATCTACAGCCGAGCAATGCACAAATAAGCTACATTTTGTTAATAGGGCACTTGAATGCATTTTAAAAATTTAAATCCTGAGTTTAGTGTCACTTTAAGTGAACCTGTAGCTTTGCTTTGAATGGACAAAGTCATTTAACAGTTGTTTCTTATGCCCATAGGGTGCTCTGCAAGGCTGTGAGCAGGTAGAATGTGCTGAATCCGCTGGCTCAATATGCACATGTTCTATAAAGAAGTCAGTGTGTTGTGCTGAATCGTGTCAAAATGCATTTGGTGTGCACAATTTGTTCACATCCAATCAAGTATTGACCTCCTTTTGAAAATTCTACATGTCTGGCTTCCTAACTTAAACAAAACACAAACACTGACCTTGAACATGTATACAGATTAGAAAATTCAGAATGAACTTAGTAAGTTACTGTATGTCCAAGCACTCTTTTCTGACAGATCCCCTTTAAGTAATGGATGTGTGTTTCTCTGGGATCTGCTATTTATATGGGCAATCACTATGTCTGAGCAGTTTCATTCTTTTTAATAAAACAAACGTTCTGCATTTGGCAACCCAAGGATTTGTCATGCCAAAAGGTGTTCTTACACCCTGAGATCCCAGTCAGTCATTTAAATTACTTTGTAAGTCTTCAGCTTGACCCAGAGCTGATGTGGGAATGACATGTCACAAGACAAGACTCAATGAATATGTTGTCTGACCCTTACGGTGACTTGGAGTGGCTCTAGAACAGCAGGGAATGTTCTCTTTTTATAAATGCCTCAAAAGAAAGTCAAGTTGGTGTTCCACGTAATCATAATATTTCTGATCTGTTATGAGCTAAATGTTTGTATGCCAGTTCCAGAGAACACATGAGCCAAGCATACAAGATAACTGCCTAATTGATTGATAGATATCACACATTTGCCCACATTTGAATATGGTTTTAAAGATATTTCCTGAACAGAGTGCTCCTAAATGTCAGGAGTAGACATGTAAATTTAGTTTCATGCCAAATGCAAATTCAGACAAATTTTCGTGAATTCGGATGCATCTGAATTGCCAAATGAAACAAATACCGAATGCAAATGAATCTGAATTCTGCGGCAGCACAAGTTTGGATGCATCCAAATGTCTGAATGCTATTCGGACTATTGTTATGCTCACAATAAAAAAAAAAAAAAAAAAAAAAAAA
>NW_017306286.1:2079687-2086162 GCF_000935625.1 Nanorana parkeri | reverse complement strand
TTTTTAAGCTTTTGCGATGTTTTTTTTTCTCAAAAAAAAAAAAAAAAAAAAAAAAAAAAAAAGTGTGCAGTTCCCCTACCAATTCATACCAGGCCCTTTAGACATTTTAAGGGGGGACTTCATGTCAAAAAAGAAATCCCTAACCAGACCCTTGATCTGAGCAGCTGCCCGGCAGAGCAGGAAAGGAGGGACGAGCGTGCACCCCCCACCCCCCTCCCTGCACCATGCCAGGCCACTTGCCAACAACATGGGGATCCTATGCTATGCATTGTGAGAGCTGATCGGACTATTGTTAATGGTCACAATTTAAAAAAAAAACGCGTGCGGTTCCCCTACCAATTCATACTTGGCCCTTTAGGCATTTTAAGGGGGAACCTGCAAAGCTACAGGTTCACTTAAAGTGACACTAAACTCAGGATTTAAAAAATGCATTTAAGTACCCTATTAACAAAACATAGATTTGTGCATTGCTCAGCTGTAGATCCTCATATAATCTCTGAATTGGTGCTGACACTGTCCTTCCTTCTGGAGGGTGGCTACTTTTGTTCCCCAAGGTCCCTGTGTGTGTTTTAAAGTAATGACCGCGCCAAGATTGCTCCGTGACTACAAACTCATGTTTAGTTTACTAATTTGTACTGAGATTGTGGTCCATCACAGGAGTGAGCTTGGAGCGGTGGCTACTTTACAACACATGCAGTGAACAAAGGTCGCCATCCTGCAGAAGGAAGGTCCATGTCAGCACAAATTCAGAGATGATTTGAGTCACCTGGATTGGAGAACCAGGGATAAAAAACTTGCTGCTTACAGTGTTCGTTGGGCCGGGTACAGGCTCCTGCAGCAAAGTTCTGGTTACCCATCCAGTGAATCTACATGCTACAATCGCTTGATAGAGAAGAGCCCTGGTTTGCCTTAAAGGCCCTTTCTACATTAAAGAGAAACTACCTATCAATTTAATGTCTCCCAAAACAATTACTATAAAATCATACCAACTGTCAAAGTTGCCAGTGTGCTTATTTCAGCTCTGAACCAAACTTTCAAACCCTCTGCTGTCATAACTGATCACATGTATAGCACCATGGCAACTGCAATCCAAATAGAGGCTAAGACGGCACCTTCCTTGGCTGTATTGGATAGGAGGTTGTAATTTTGCTTTAATTGTATGTAATGTCTGGAGCCTGCAAGTTGTTGTTTTTCTGTGTATCCTGTGCCATAACCCCTTTCTCCTGTTCCCCACAACCCTGGCCCAGTGGTTGTGGGGGGCTTATAGGAATCTGGGTGCCCCCTTTGATAAAGGGTGAGTCCATAACCTATCACACTCCTAACTGGAAAGGATCCAAGGGATGGATGGTGGGTGCTGCAGTGACTGCGAATGGTTCCGTCGGCAGTACCTGTCTAAAATCAGTTACTCTGGGCTCAGTCGAGCCGATGCATATGCCTTCGGCTTGACTGAGCCGCTCGGCCGACTTTGGGAGCTATACGGGCTATTTTGAATAGCCCGTACAGCAGCCCTTCGGTTCTACAGAACTGAAGGGGTCCTGGGGCCGAAGCTAGCCGAAGGATCAGCTGAAGCTACGGCTAGATCCTTTGGCAGCTTAGTGAATAGACCCCTATGTCTGTGCTTTCTTTGCAGCTCACAGGAACTGACAAGGAAACTGCACACTGGCAAGATTTTCTGTGCTCGCTAAAAGTGTAAATGGAAAAAAGAAAACTAATGTAGCAGCCACATCTAAGCACAGGTAAGCTGTATTTTGATATAGGTTAAATGCTTGTTAACGTGTATGTATAGTAAATTAGTAAAGCGTGCAAAACGTTTTACTAATTTGTTTTTAATAGAGAACAGGTGCATTTGTTTTTATTGCTGTCTATGTTCCCACAATTCACTCTCACTATTGGTCCTGGTGACCATTATCACCAAGATAGAAAATGATGGGAA
This sequence comes from Nanorana parkeri, assembly GCF_000935625.1. Taxonomy (NCBI): domain Eukaryota; kingdom Metazoa; phylum Chordata; class Amphibia; order Anura; family Dicroglossidae; genus Nanorana; species Nanorana parkeri. The sequence goes on along the minus strand of NW_017306286.1, from coordinate 2,084,229 downwards.
ATCCGAAATGTTAAAGTTGTCACCCGAAGAAGCAATGGTAAATCTACGTATGGGGACACCTGTTTTAGGTGGCAACTGTCTAAAATCAGGTACTCCGGGTTCAAATTGCATCTGGTTCCTGGTGAACCGGCCGGAATTCGTAGTGTGGGTTGTTGCTGTCAGCACCCTTCCACCCGGCATCCTTCGATCAGCTGATTAAAAGGAGCCAGTTGCAAAATTCTCGGATGAACTAAGTTAACAGCCAGTCAGCTGCTAGCTCTGTACAGGTATTCTATGCAATAATAATAAAATGCAAACAACAGGGGATTAGTCTGTCAATGCTCATAAGTGTTTTAGAGGAATCTGTTCTATTTTTTTTTTTAAACCCACAGGCTGAACAAAAAAAATGGAACAGTGTATACCCCACTTAAGAGGGTAATTTACCTTACGTTGTAGAGATTTCCTCTCATTTCCGTTTGCGTCTTTGGGACCGGAAGTAAAGGAAAATTTCTTCAGAATGACACAGGCAGCAAAAATAAACTGACAAGAGGTTTTAACCCTTCCCTATGCTATCCAAACCGTATACATAATACATACTACATTAGAAATAATGTACATCTACATTACACTAATAGCTACACATTTTAGTTACACATCTCATCGGTTAGCTACCATTATTTACAATTTGTATCCCATAAAAATTGGGAACAATTATTGTCACTTGTTCACTAAACATAGTTGATTTGGCCTCTGAAAATACCTGATTATGCACAAGAAGCTGGTGTTTGACAGAATAAAATATTGGTAAGTGAATTTATAAGCTCTGGAAAAAAAGTAGCATTAGTGGTAAGTAAATCAATTTGTAAACCAGAGAAATCTGCAATATAAGACTTTTCTCATGGATATATGCATGCAGATTTGTGGAATCTGTAGAGAGACATACAATTCATAAATCACGATTGCCCAGATTCATAATTGTGTTATTTTCTGTAGCTCAGAGAAATCTATATACAACTATTTAGGAGAATCAAAAACTGCTAAATTGTCGATTCTGCTGATTCATGTATACCTAATGAAAATTTAGTTTTTCAATAAACACAGAAACCAATCAGAAAGAATTATTTACAGCACTGACTTATCTTCTCACTCCCCTTTATTCACAGTGCTTCATCTGAAATTTCTAGTATGACACACCAAGTGTAAAGATGACTTCTGCTGTGCTTTCTCTGGGAAAACCCAATGTGCTTTGGGAATCCTTTGTCACAGGTGCACCCTTTATTAAATGTATATTTATAAAATAAAGATTGTATATCTACTAGGGATGCACCAATACCGATACTAGTATCGGTATCAGTGCCGATACTGAGTATTTGGGTGAATATTTGTATTCGCCAAAATGCTCCGATATCTTCCCCCGATACCGGAACTTCTGGTCAGAGGGAGATTTCCTCTGACCGGCTGTGCCAGAAGGGAACATGGAGCTGGCTTCCTGGCCAATCAGGAAGCCGGGTGGCGGATAATGACTCACCACCCGGCTTTCTAATTGCTCGGGACGCCGGCTCAATGCTAGCGGAAGTACCGGTATCGGTACCTCATATTCGATACCGAAAAACCGGTAACGGTGCATCCCTAATAGCTACTGTGTAAGAGTAGACAGAAAAATATATAAAACATCAGTTTAAAAATTTATAAACATAATGAAGGGATTTTATCAAAACTGGAGCAGACACAATCTAGAGCAGCTGTGCATGGCAACCAATTAGTGTCTCCGTTTCATTTTCTAATCTTAACTGAACAAACGGAAGAGGGAAGCTGATTGGTTGTTATGCACGGCTGCTCCAGATTTGATAAATTCCCCCCAATGTGTGTACACCTAGATTTCAAACCATTAAAGTGTTCTGTTATAGACAATGCACCCCTCAGAACTGCATGGTTCTCTATAGCTCCACTTTTAATTAATATTTTTTTGTTCAGTCTTGCAACGAGTCATTGAATTTTAAGGTAAGCATGAGTGGGATATGTTGAATTCACCAGGCATTCGGCTTTCCTCATTTGCTTCCTTACACATTTTTAAAATAGCCAAGAACATGATCAGTCTATAGGAATATCTGTAGTGATGGTTTATCTTGTTAAGTAATGTTTCATTTTAATTCAATTACTTCCTATGTGTCTTGAATAATAACAGGCAAAGAGATGGATAAAAAGTATTTCTGACGTAATGTGAGCCTGTAATATTTTTAGTCGAAGTTCGATACAAATTACGTTTCCATCTTTCATATTTCAGCAGCTCTTTCCAACTTAATTTTATATTATCATTGGAGGGTAAAAGCCACAGAGCTGTCATGCATGGGCTTTTGTTTAGACACATTTGAACTTGCCTTATTTGTGATTGTAATTTGACATGAAATAACAGCATTTCACTACATTTAACTAACCCTAACCATATATTATTATACAGTATTTATATAGCGCCAACAGTTTGCGTAGCGCTTTACAACATAGGGAAGACATTGCAATTACAATACAATTCCAGACACGATGGTAAGGAGGGCCCTGCCCCTGAGAGCTTACAATCTGATACATATCAACATGCAAAAAGGTTTTTCTCTATCTAAAAGGTGGCCATACACTTTACAACCCTTGCAAGACTTTTGTCTTGCAAGGGTTGTAAAGTAATTTAAAAAAAACTTACGATCTGCCCATCTTGGACAGGCAGGTTGTGCTTGCGATCATCGCAAGCCCGCCCCCCTGGGGGGCGGGCTTCCAATGACTGCACTGCTGAACAGGCAGTGTGCGCGTCCGCACACCGGCCCGTTCGGCAGTTGTCGAACAAGCAGGCCACTAACCCGCCAAGAATCGTACGATTCCCGGCGGGTTTTCCAGCCTGCTTTGATGGAAGACGTGCGACCGTACAGTAGAAACGGTCGCACGGCTTCATACACTTCGCAATTATTGTACGATCGCGGGATTTCCCACGATTCACGTACCATAATCGTACAGTGTATGGGCACCTTAAAACTGAACCCTGAAATGTTGTGGTTCCTAATCTGTGTGAACAAGGAATATGTCAGTGGAGTGGGTGCCAATGGTTTTGTCAGGCTGATAGTACAGGTGATATGCTAGTCCTTGCAGTTAAAGTGACAATCAACTCAGGAGTTAAATCTTAAAAATGCATTCAAGTACCTTAACTAATAACAATATTGTATGTTATTTGTGTATCACTCAGCTGTAGATCCTCAAATCATCTGAGTTGGTGCCGACACTGTCCTTCCTTCTGGAGGGTGTCTATTGTTCTTCCAGTTTTATTAATAGTTAAGATACTTGAATGCATTTTTGAAGATTTAACTCCTGAGTTTAGTGTCACGTTAAGCTAGTCTTAGTAAGAAATCTATGGTTGAAAGTGTATTATTTGCATTTTGGAATAACATCTCATTCAGACCCCATTCACATCAGGGCGACGGCGTTTCAGGTTTGCATGCAGATTTTGTTACACGTTTTATATGTGCGTTTCAGCATGTTTTACAGGCCTTTTCTGTTCATATATAAAAGCGCTTTAATGTGCGTTTCCAGCTCGTTTTCAGTTGTCCAATAAAAATCAGTCTCAGCTGCAAAAACGCACTAAAAATCGTGCAAAAACTGTCTGAAAGACACGTTTCCATTGAAGTCTATGGAGCAAAACGGGCTGATAAGTGCCACAAAAGAAGCTCAGGGACTAATTCAAACACCAGGCGTATTTTTTCAGTGCGATTCAACGCATTTGGGTGAACGCCCACCATAGGAATACATGGGATTTTAATGTGCATTTGTTTCAGTGCGGAAAAAAACACGCAAAAAACACCCTGGTGTGAACGGGGCCTTCACATTGCATAGCTTAAAATATTAAAAAAAAAAAAAAAAAATATATATATATATATATTTGAGGCTAACTTGTTAGCCGTATTTGTGGGAGGAGCCCCACACATTTAAACCCCCGTTTCCCCTTCTCGTTACGTTTGTGACGTCTGTGGCTCCGTACCAACTTCCATCTCTGCTCGCTTACGTCAGACGTGGCTTCCCCCTGTCTCTAGCGCTGTTCGGCTCCTGTCGAGTGTTCTATGTTCAGCTGCCTTGGGTCCCCAGCTCGGCGGCTCCTTCGGCTGTGTTAGGCCGCTGTTCAGCTGCTCGTTCCCTGCCATGAGCAGGAAATTCAAAAATCTCAACTTTGGTCCGGTTTGTGAGTATGTGGTTTGTGTTAACTGTTTGCTCATTCAGTTTACGCTGTTCACGTACCCTGTTTCCCCGAAAATAAGACCTACCCCGAAAGTAAGACCTAGCACTATTTTTCAAGATTCCTGTAATATAAGACCTACCCCGAAAATAAGACCTAGTTTGGTGGTAGCATGTGAGGGAGAACTGGAAGAGCAGGAGAGATGGTATCAGCCTGCAGGGACATACTGTATTAAGGGGATGACAGGGGACTCCCTCCAGACAGCGCAGTGACAGAGAGCACTCCAGTACCAGACTTCACTAACTGCTGTCCCCCTGAAGGCACTGCTTAATGTAATGGTACTGTACTGTACTGTA
>NW_017306286.1:2055866-2079045 GCF_000935625.1 Nanorana parkeri | reverse complement strand
CCGAGAGCACTCCAGTACCAGACGTCACTAGCTTGTGTCCCCCTGAAGGCACTGCTTAATGTAATTGTACTGTACTGTACTGTACTGTAATGTGTACCGGTAAATGGTACCATACTTTACCACGCTGTCCACTGTCTGATGTCCCCACTGCTGCACCGCTGGTACCACTGTCCCTGGTGGCATAGGAAGCCAGCGCTGTAGAAAGCAAGGCTGCGGCGGCTAAGGGAGCAGAGCCGCATTGGCCGATATTCCTCTAGAGCGCCAGTTACTGTGACAGGTGGAGTGATACCAAATAACTTTGGATTGTTGTACATTTTGTTGCACATTAAAAAAAAAGAAAATAAGACATCCCCTGAAAATAAGACCTAGTGTGGTTTTTGGGGGCAAACAAAATATAAGACAGTGTCTTATTTTCGGGGAAACACTGTATATGTTCCTACGGCCTCGCTGGCTTTTAATATGTTTCCGGTGTCATTCATGTACATGTTTCTCTATGTGAACGTGTCTAATTGTTATTGAAAAGTGTGTTCACTATTTGCTCATTCTGATACACTTTTGTCTTCCAACCACGCTGGGAAAACCTGCCGACAATTGTACGATTTTTGGCGGGTTGGTGGCATGGTCGGAAGACAAGCAAGAGCACACTTCCCGCTCAGCACTGCAATCATCAGAAGCCCTCCCCTCAGCGGGGCGGGCTTGCGATGATCGCAAGTACGATCTGCCTGTCCAAGATGGGCAGATCGTACAAAATTTTAATGACCTTACAACCATCGCACGAAAGTGCATCCAGCCCAAAAAATTAAATTGTCATAAACAAATAAAAGTCTGCTCTACTGAGCCTTACTGGGTATTAGCGATAGTCCTCTGAGCTGGGTCCGTTTCCTCTATGGGAACAGTTCTAGTCCATCCACAGAACCCTGTCCTGCTGACAGGCTTGGCTCCAAACACAGAACTTGCTGCATTCAGCACACTGTCTCTCCTTGCACTGAGAGACACACTTTCCCCAGCTAGGTGCAGCTGCACACTAATGAAGTCCTGTGCAGTCTTCACTAAACTACGGTCCATGGAACTAGGAGTCTGTCCCACCCAGAGCTCTATCAGACTTCTAGTAACACCAGCCCCAGGATTTGTTTTACCAATACAAGGTAAAGAGCTATTTTTCTTTACCTCCATCTATGCTGGCATTACCTTAGATGATGAATCTAAGGATCCGAGGAGAAATGTATCTACCATCTATCACTTTTCCTGCCAACCTGGCAGGTTTTACTGGCACCATGTTACAATATATATAGATATAGATATATTTATATCTATATAGATATATACAGTGTGAATGGGAACACATCACAAACATATAATGGGGTTTTCTCAAATTTGACTGCAAAAGTAGAAATACACTGAAGTGTGAGCAAAAGCAAACATTACATTTCTGATGCTATCTGTCAATAGTATTGACACAAGAAATGTTGCGTTTACCTAGCTTAGTTTAATGTAGTGTTAACGTAGTATTAATCCAGATCAAACAAATAATACACATCACCCAGCAAAGTATTTCTTTACATTTTTGCCCAAGCACTTACAGTCATCGTGTTTCCAAACAGCTGGCTCCAACTCTATCAACGTGGCTTCCCTGAACTTCCTGTCCAGTACAGGATCACAAGGGACAACACAGACTGCAGCAGCTGTCCATCTATTAGCTTGGAAAAGGAAAAGGAAGGAAGGAGGAGAGGAGAACAGGGGAGTGCCTTGCCTTGCTCTGCCTGTGTGTTTGTGGGGACACATACAGGTTACTATCACACACAAGGGTGGCTCCACAGGACCCTGCAAGGGAAAGAAGTCACCCAAAAAAGGATACCAGAGCCAGTGCTCAGGGGACCAACTGATTTTGCATGAAACTAAAACTTTTAAACATTAAGGAGCAACATCAATTGTAACAAATGCAATTAGCATTTGAAATAGCTTATAAATATTTGAGTCTAATATCACTTTAAACTCTCAAAAATGTTTTCAATAAATGAATGAATAAAGTATTTCTTTACATATTTGCCTAATAACAGCTGGCTCCAACTCTCTCAGCTCAGCTGCCTGTTAAGCACAGGATTACAAGGGACAGCACAGACTCCAGCAGCTCTCCATCTACTAGCTTGGTAAAGGGACAAGGGAGGAGAGAGGAGCAGGAAGAAGGGGAATTACTTGTCCTGCTGTGCCAGTGTGTTTGTGCAGACAAATATGGCTTACTAGCACACACAAGGGTGGCTCCATGAGACCCTGCAAAGGAAAGGAGCCAACCTATAACAGGATATCTGGACCAGTGCTCAGGGGACCAGCTGGTTCTGCAGAAAATGAAAACATTTAACCATCAAGAAGCAGCATCCATTGTAAGTGATTTCATCAGCATTTGAAATAGCTTAAAAACCTTTTGACTTTAATATCACTTTAATTACTTTTATTGTACTACAAACATTTTAAAAAGTTTTTGCAGTGGAATAAAGAAAAACAAGTTGTAAATTTAGCATGTTTCTGTTTATGTATTTTGTTTTGTCGTTAGTAATTTTTGCAGTATAAACCTGTGGTAGTCACATTTAGAGGTTTGTTGTTTTAGTTACATTGCAAGATAATACCTGATGACTCCAGTTCTTGCTATTTATTTTTGAATAGGTGTTGTATCAATAAGCTCAGTGTGTGTATCATTAAGACGTATAGCATAATTTACAGTACATGAGTATGAATAACTGCTCACATTGCATATTTCTATTTTAACAACTGCAAGTATCATTCTGCATTAGCTTCTCGGATATAGACTAACCACCTGCATGCCTGAGCTTTTTGTTTTCACAGTAGACTGACAGTCTGTGTCTACTTTTCACGTTGCTTGGCAACTCTGAGCTCACACCCTTTTGCAATTCTAAATTTGAGAAAAATACTATAATAATATCTAAGACTAACATGGTTGAGTAGAGTAGAAAGGTTCTATTTTGTGCAGTTGGAGTTTTGTTTTGCTCTTTGTGAACTGCTAAGGGAAAGGTGTCATTCTTTCCTTTGTGCAATAGAGTCCTGGCTTGTTACATCATCTTGGTATGATCCACTTTGTGAACTTTCATAGAACGTAGTCACTTTTTCTCTTTATAAACTGGAGCCCTAAAATGTTTTGTAAAGGTGCCTATTCTTTATAGTAGCTGGACAGGATGGTCTGGTCTTATCTTTAAGAAGTGTAGCACACCCCTTATGGAGCAGCATACAGTAATAAAGCAATGGTCTCCTTGTGTTTCCACTGTGATGAACCCCAATAATCAATACTCTGCACACCAGCACACCTTGAGATAGGAAAACTTCAGTCCCAGGGTCGGTTGCTATGGATTACCCAACTCAGTAATCTTCTTGTCTGGGGATATTTTCATTCACTTCACTCATAGCACTTACTGCCCTCTATGGTGATTGATTAAAGCAATGCCCAGACTGTAGATTTGATGCTGAGAAACTTTATGATGAGCTTCAGGGAGAGAGGTTGAGGGACAGGAACATCCAGGCTGATGTAGACTCCTTTAAATGGATGGGTGTAGTAGCTGTTTCCTTTCACAGCATGAAGATCAAATGGCACAGCAGCACTTGAGGTAGAAGTCATCACTAATAGCCACTGGGCCTCCAGACTCAGGCCTCAGTGTAGGCACATGGCTAGTCCCTAGGCTTCAGACCTAGGCATCTCAGACAGTCCATAGCAGCCTCCTCACAGGCAGGGCCCGGGGGAGGAAGAGAGAGCTCACATAGTCCACCTCAAATATTTATCTCCTCCCCCAGTATCCACCACTGGCCATTAACCTCACAGTGATTGGCTGGGAGGGATACCTACTCATAACAGTCCCTCATTGGTTGCTCTGCTGTGTGACCAGGGAACACCCACCAGCAGACAGAAGCAAACAATAAAAGACTGATTTGGGGAAACCAAATGAACATAGGCTACAAATCAGCATCAGACTGTTTACAATCTGACAATACCTAAATTTAATAGCACTCCTGCCTACAGGGTTCCACAGAAGAAAAAAGTAATGATAGAAACAAACCTCTAGTTATAGAGTCCAAAATAATGATCATTTTAATTCACAAACAGTATGCCATAGGATAAAAAACAAGCAAAAGGAATATGCTTGCCAACAGGTCTCCCTTTTGCAGAATGATCAGCAAACATATTCCATGAACTAGCAGAATCCAATCCTTTATACACTTGCAGCCTTCAAAGCTCTGATGAAAGGAAATTATCCTTAACCCCCAAAATGCGTTGGCAATTTTTTACCCTGCGTTATTCTTTGTGTGAAATAAAAAGATCATCATTCTGAACTCCAGAATTAGTGGTTTGGTTCTATCATTACTTTCGCGAGCGGCGGGTTTTTTATAATTATTGTTTATTTATTTATTATTTTTATTGCATCGTGATTGACCCTGGATTACGCCGGTGGATCAATTTTTTGTATTTTTAAAATAAAAGACTTGTCAAAATCCTTTGGTGTTTTTTTTTTCAAATAAAGGATTTTTTCTAAAAGTCTGGCCTCTTTTTTTTAAATTTTACTTTAACCCTTTAGTGAATGGGTAGGGGTACAAGTACCTCTTACTCATTCACAAGTGGGGGCTGCAACTGGGTGCCCGCACCCCCACAACCAACGCCCCAGGGCTTGTGGGGAAGAGACCCTGGAAAAGCACCCTCCTAGTGCCGAGGGCATGTGGCCTGGTATGGCAGAGAAGAGGGGGTGCTTGCTTGTCTCCCCCCTTTCCTGCTCTGCTATGCCTGTGCTCGGATCAAGGGTCTGGTATGGAATTTTAGGGGGGATCCCAAGTTTTTCCCCCCCAATTTTTGGTGGTGGTGTTCCTCCTTAAAATTCCTACCAGATTTTAAGGGCCTGGTATGTCTTTGGGGGAGAACCCCACACACTTTTTTTTAACTTGGTGGTCCCTCCCAAAATTCCTACCTCCCAAAATTCCTACCAGATTTTAAGGGCCTGGTATGACTTGTGGGGGGAACCTCAGGTTTTTTTTTCGTTTTTTTAAATGGGTTCCCTCCTACCTTTCCTATCCAATATATTGAAATCTTTTTGCTGTGTTACTGTACTTTGCACATGGTCACTCTCTAAACTGCTATTATAGATAAGCACAATGTAATAGGTATTACCATGTTAAAAGTAAAATGATGGTTCTGAAATGTAATGTTTTAACTTTATTTCAGCTATAAATCATGTTTATATTTCCAGATAGCTTACATGACTCATTTCCTTCCATCTCTACAAGTGGCAGCTCTATGGAAAGTGGCATAGATCAGGGTCTAAGACATGCTGATTCCTCTTTCATTATTTTAAAAAATATATATTATTATAGGAACAAGAAATCATCAGATAACAAAATTGCTTATGTTAACATTTGTATGCATGAAATTGACAATTCTTAACAATTAATCTTTGGAATGAAGATAGCTATTCATCAAAACAGAACGTTGTATCCAGAGTACTTGTTTTCCATTTGGTTACAAACGCTTTCTAATGCTTTATTTCACATCTTTCTATACCAACTTTCAAGGAAAAATATAACTGCTCTTCTGTACATCCACAAGGATCAGTGCAATAGAAAGATACACATTGCTCTCCGTATAGCCATAGACACTTGTTAAACATTGGGTGCTGAAACAGATAGATAACAGCATCTCAATTATTAACAAGATGTAACGCGTGCACTTCAGATTTACTCAACCATACACTATAAACACATTTGCCATTGCATCTTGAGAAAGATACATTACATAGTTGCATAAAAGTAGATGGTGTTTGAAGGTTGTATGGAATAAATCCATGCAATTTTTACTGGAAAAAAAGTGTGTGCTGGTAAGACTGGCAGATTGTTTTTGAACCTATGTTTGTGTTTTTAACTGTACTAAGCTGCCCTGTGGCAGCAGCACAATAGGAGGTCAGACCCCTGCTCTCACATGGAACGCAGCCATCTGGGTCTCCACTGGTCTGACATGCCCCCTCCACACTACTCTAATCAACTATGGTCACAATTCCTAAGCAGTGCTTTTGTTTGGAACACTGTGTAGAGGGCATGTTGGACCTTTCAAGACCCTGATCTATCTGCTCTTTGTGAGTGCAGCAATCTGGATTTCCAGACACAGGGCAGCTTAATTCAGTTGAACACATACATAGAAGTAAAAAGTGCTATATTCTTTAGTTGTTATCTAGCCTGACTGCATAACAAGTAGAAAAGTAGGGCTTCAACATACCTTCCAAATTTTTGTGATGAGAAAGAGGTATTTATTCAATGGATCCACCCCTCCCATGCCCCAGTTATGAGGACCCTAAGAATTTATTCGCCTGGTTCAATTTAACGCACTGTATTAGTGTGAACGGACCCTCAAAAATACTGACATACATACACAGACACAATCTCACAATCACAGACACACTTCAAATTTTAATTTTTAAGGACCACCCAGTCTCCCTACCTTACGAGAACTGGAGTTGGTCCTCAGCCTGGGGTCCAGTGTGGGCTGCTGTGGCAGGAGCCAGACTGTGATGCCACTCTGGTCCAGGCACCTCTTTAGGACAGGTGAGGGAGCTGTAACCAATGCACTTATGGATGAAGCTCCCTTGCGGCCATACCCTCATCCCATCTCAAGCTGACACTCAGCACCAGGCATATTCTTAATGGCTGCTTGGCGCGAAAACTGACAGTGCTGCGCTAGGGGGAGGCAGGGGAGCCTCTCACCTAGAAAAGTGGAAGGCATGCAGTGACCCACTGAACACGGGGGCACGACCCACTTTTGGGTCATGACTCACCAGTTGAGAACCAAGGCTTTAGATGAGGGACATTTGGGAAGTATGCTTTTGGAACAAAACTCAGGAGTTTATTAACAAAAATGTAGCTTTTTTAAGTATCACTCAGCCGTAGACCCTCAAATCATCTCTGAATTGGTTCTGACACTGCCCTTCCTTCTCGAGGGTGGCTACTTTTGTTCCCCATGGTCCCTGTGTGTGTTGTAAAGTAGCCACCGCTTCAAGCTTGCGCCAGTGATGGTCTACAGTCTCACATTTTTTTTTACTAATTTGTATTAAGATTGTATTCCATCATGTCAGTGAGCTTGGAGCGGTGGTTACTTTACAACACACACAGGGACCACGGGAAACAAAAGTAGCCACCCTCTAGAAGGAAGGACAGTGTCAGCACCAATTCGGAGTTGATTTGAGGATCTACAGCTGAGTGATACACAAATCAGCTACATAGTTTTGTGACACTTTAAATATGTTAAAACAAACTATTTGTTTCATACCTATTAAACAGCAGCATGTGACAAAAATAAATCTGTTTTGCCCCACTGTAATCAAACATCATGACTCTCACTTACAAGTCTTTAATGTGCAATTTCATTTTTTGCTGTGTGAGATATCTGCAGTCAATAAAGTTATTTGAAACTGAGGTGAACTGTAAACCACTTTCTAGATATGGATGTGGAGTGAGGCAGAGGAATGGGAGATAAAACATACCCTACATTTCCACTGGCATCTTGGAAGATCTGTAACTTCAAACACATTTTCTCATTATATATCTCTGTGCGGAATCAGCCATCAGTAATCATTTATAACAACATATGCCTTCAGGCAGTCAGGAAGATTATTCCCACTTTCAATGTCTTATAGCACTCACTGTTTAATAACATACATTTCTTTCATGAAAACATTGCAGGAAGGCATTAAGGACAGACCTTTTAGTTGCTGAGCAGACTGGCAATACATTTCATGCAGAAAAGTTGCAATGGGGAAAAAAGAATTGTGCGCACTGTTTCTGTATTTTTGCATGCGGTCACGTGTCAAATATACCTACAATGTCCATAATTTTGGTTCTTTACACTACCAGCCTACATCTCTTAAAATGAGAGTAGAGTTGAGTAATATCCCATTCACCTGATGCTTCTACTGATTCTCTTTTGAGTCAAATACAGATCTGTGGGTAGGTCAAATATCACTAGAGGCTTAAAAATCTTCACATCTGTTCAGCTTTACAAGGTGGAGAATTACTTATGTTTTAAATGAATCTGCAGCTCCTTCAATACCGTAAACAAAGCTCCAGTCAGCATGTGATCACCATGACTGACTATTTGGCCGTCTGCCATGTGATTACATGATTGGGAGCCATGCTGAGTGGTTCCTGATCCTTAAGCTCACCATAAACTAGTCGAATTTTGTTAGAAAAAATTCATTTACGGAACATCGGTTTCCTTTTCTAAAAGTAATGGGATCAAAATCGATGATGATTTTCAACCATAGTGATGAAAGCAAATCAAAAGGGTAGGGTAGAATTTTTTCCCTCAGATTAACGAAACTCTAAAAGTGAATGTGATTTTCATTTGTGAATCTCTCATCATTCAAGATTCAAATATTAAAACCAAAGGAAATTTTGAATGACATTCAGCATTATGGAATCTCCTGATGAGGTTTTTCATGTGAATGTTCTATGAATATCTACCAGTGTATGGCCAGCTCACAGGTGGAGTTTAGACTAATATCTGTAAAAAATAAGTCAAGGCAACTGGACTTGCTGTATTTTTCTTGAAAAACGTTTCACTGGTAGTAATAAAAGTCATAAAGTACCAGTGAAACGTCTTCAAGAAGAATACAGCAAGTCCAGATGCCTTGACTTTTTTTACAGATATATCATGACCTGGATGAATGAGAACCTTCACAGACAGTTTTGACTAATGTTTTCTCAGTATGGGGCACTGTGCAGAAAACATTTATCTACAGATTGCAATCATCACATGACATAAAGCAGTAGATGTGTATCCTAAAATCATGAAACCAATACTTATAATATTAAACAATAAACACTAGCACATGGCCTCATACTTTAGTCATTATGGTGACAGGTTTTGACTGCCTCCAGCACTTGATCACTGTTGAGTAAACTCTGATTATATGTTATAGGATTAGAGTTTTACCTTCTATTAACTCTCTAAGATTTCTACTCATTGATAGAAGAAGCAATTAATTTTTAACTAAAGATCAATAGTTGGCATGCAAATCCAAAGGATAAAACAAGTCTTTCTACTTTGTAGTTGATGGTAGGATACATTCGGAAAGTTTAGAAAGTTGAAATGTATAGAGTAAGCAATCAAATCCAATATGTTTTCTTCTTACATGGAAGGCTCGGGACAGTGTCCACTAAAAATACAACAACAATGCAAAGGTCAACTAATACACGCAGATAAAAAGGCAAGAGTATTATATCATTTCAGACTAACAATCTTTTTATAGATGCAAAACCATTTCCAGAAAAAAAAACTTTATTACCAAAATTAATCAAACTTAAGAATTTATGATTATACAATCCACCTCAAATCATAAATCAAACCCCAAAAAGGATTTAATAACCCCCCACCCTAAAAATATACCCAGTAAGCGCATGCCACCCCAATAAAAAACAATAAACCAATAACATGATTTGGTTCAGCAGGATGGCAGCATAAAAAAATTATCCTCCAAATGTATCTTTTTAAAGTAAAGTTCAAAGTGAGAGTGTTATTGCCTATACTTTCACTGTGAAGGTATTTATGATCAGGATAATAAAGTATTTATCACAAGGTAATAGGAAGTGTTCAGACACTTCCTATTACAAGGTGACAATGCTATATCCCTGCCTCCCAATTGTGATCCTGCATTGTCACCCTGTTACCCAGGCTTTTGATGGAGCCTCCATGTGTCTTTTTTAACACAGATTATGAATGTCTGTCCTGTTGCATGTCCCTAAAATATTTGCTCTCTTGCAAAAAAAAAAAAGCACTGGCAGCACCAAGCTTTAGGACACACTTCTGGGTGTTTGGATACCGGCATCCACACCTCGTGAAATAATTCAATCTGATGGCACCTATGTCTCTACTGATTCTGCAGACAGCTTTGCTCTGCTAGGAAGTTCAGATCTGAAGAACGTGTGGTGGGACCTGTAAGTATACACAGTCTTCTTTTGCAATGTATTTTTACATTTTTTTAAATAGGTGAAAGGATTGCTTTAAAGAAACTGTTCATATTAAAGTATATGTACATGCACAACCTTCAATAGACATGCTAATAAAAGTCATAATATGAAGGAACCATATTAGGAATTACTTATTATTATGATATTATAATACAGGATTTGTATAGTGCCAACAGTTTGCGCAGCGCTTTACAATATAAGAAATACATTACAGTTACAATACAAATCAGGACAAGATAGTTAGAAGGGCTCGGCCCATGAGAGCTTACAATCTAAAAGGCAGGGGAAAAAATTAGCTTATGAAAAATTATATGATGTACCTTTTCAAGCTTTCTTTGTTCTGTCATGTGACCGTTGCACACGTTCATCTAATTTCACTGGTAGCAAGGGGCTCAGTGGGGACTGAAGCAGACAGGTACTTCATACATCACACACAGATGTGGTGGCTGAACAGGCTTTGGATGTTACAGGCAAGTCGTGGATAGGATGCATACTGACCACACAAGAAAGGGTCTCCTTCCATGCTCTGTGTAGTCCATTTAAAACAAGAAAGAAGGGGGATGGCAGGATCAACCAGGTACTGCTTTGGATGGAGTCCGTGAAACCATCTCAGGCTACTTTTTTTTAGGATACTTTTATTGTAACACACACATAAGAAAAATAGGATAACATACTGTACACTATAATGTTCAGCAAGGTTTCTCTGAGTACCATTTTCTCTGATTACAAACTTTATTAGCACTCACTCCTGTGTATTGGCTTCCTCTTGGTATATAGTGGAACAGAGTGCTGCGGACATGCTGGCTAAATTACAGACTTTTTTTTTTTCTTTAAAACTAACAAGTAACATTGTCTCTTCAAAAGGAGGAGTTACTTATAGTTTTAGGGGAAATTGGAACAGAACTTTTTGACAGACTCATTATCATCATCCAATATTGTACAAGATGAACCGTTTCCATGGAGATCCCAAAGTGCTCAGACTGAGGAGCTTTTCTCTACACAGTAACCAGTAATGAAGATTCATGCTGGGTGTAAGTGCTTGTGTCTCTCTTATGATGTATGTTCACCTTCTGCCATAAATCCACAGATGTCCCACACACTATCCCGAACCTACAGGGAGCCGCTGGCTCTCAAATACCTGACTGCATACATGACTACATGCTCAATGCAATTAATAAAAACAAACAATCTATTGGCAGCGTATGAGTACAGTGCAGGGCTAGAATTTCCCTTGCTATTAAATGTTCGGTAAAATGATTCAGGATTCACAAAAAATGTATTGGCAATATTTGTTTGAGCTGCCATTTTTTACTAGGTTGAGGTAAAAATGAAAATAGCTTACAGACCCTAAACTGCAATGACTGATTTACAGTTTACATAGCAGAGCAATTTTGTTTTTTTTATTAAACAGTAGTTTCACAACAAGCACCCTGCAGCTTTGAGAGTACACTGATCTTTCCTACGTTCATAAAGTTTGTACTGATTTTGTACTTATTTGTTATATATATATATACATACATACATATACTGTATAATTAAATATATGGCAAAGGAAACTTTGATGGTTTGTATTATGGATGTCCCGATACCACTTTTTTAAGACCAAGTACAAGTACTTGCCCTCATGTACTTGCCGATACCAATTACCGATACTTTTCTTAAAGTGACATGTTACTTTTTTCTAAAACAACACAAACTGATGATTTTAGGGCAGTTTCTCACCAGGGCTAAATACAGATGTCTGGAGACCACAATACATGTCCACAGAGCAGCACAATACATGGTCCGCAGAGCAGCACAATACATGATCCCCCCCCAAAGCAGCCCAATACATAATCCCCCCAGAGCAGCCCAATACATGATCCCCCCAAAGCAGCCCAATACATGATCCCCCACAGCAGCCCAATACATGATCCCCCCACAGCAGCCCAATACATGATCCCCCACAGCAGCCCAATACATGATCCCCCACAGCAGCACAATACATGATCCCCCACAGCAGCACAATACATGATCCCCCCACAGCAGCACAATACATGATCCCCCCACAGCAGCACAATACATGATCCCCCAACAGCAGCACAATACATGATCCCCCACAGCAGCACAATACATGATCCCCCCACAGCAGCACAATACATGATCCCCCCACAGCAGCACAATACATGATCCCCCCACAGCAGCACAATACATGATCCCCCCACAGCAGCACAATACATGATCCCCCCACAGCAGCACAATACATGATCCCCCCACAGCAGCACAATACATGATCCCCCCACAGCAGCACAATACATGATCCCCCCACAGCAGCACAATACATGATCCCCCCACAGCAGCACAATACATGATCCCCCCACAGCAGCACAATACATGATCCCCCCACAGCAGCACAATACATGATCCCCCCACAGCAGCACAATACATGATCCCCCCACAGCAGCACAATACATCCAAACAGAGCAGAAGGCTGCGATCTCACCTGGGCAGCATGTGGATCTCTGCAGGGCTGTGAGTTGATCGGATGGGTGCCTGTGTCTGGGGCTGTGCTGTGCTGTGTGTAGGGCTGTCCATGGCTGTGCCTGTGTCGGGAAGGAGGAGCAGGAGGTATAGACACGGACAGGCACTGCCAGGGACAGCTACTGCTAGGTCCCCAGCAGGCTGCGAGGACCCGACGAAAATTTGAAGGACCGGCATCGGCCTTAAGATTCGGGGCATTTTCACGAGTACAAGTGCTCATGAAAATGCCTGGTACCGGCCCCGATACCGATACTAGTATCGGTATCGGGACATCCCTAGTTTGTATATTACACCAGAAACTATGCATATGTTTAAAATTTGGAATTAGCAACACTTTTTCCACTGAAACCCCAGGAACTAGGGATGTTCCGATACCACTTTTTTAAGACCAAGTACAAGTACAAGTACTGTCATTCATGTACTTACCGATACCAATTACTTTTTCTTAAAGGGGCTGGTGACATTTTTTATAAAACAATACAGACTAATGATTTTAGGGCAATTTCTTTATGATTAGGTAGCTGCGGCTAATCCTTCGGTTAGGTTCAGCCGCTGGAGCCCTTCGGTTCAGTAGAAACGAAGGGTTGCTGTACGGTCTATTCACTATATCTCGCACAGCTCTCGGAGCTGGCTGAGCCGAAGGCATATGCTTCGGCTTGACTGAAAGCCTCGCTACTGACATCTGGGCAGAGCCAGCTGTGATCTCACGGCTGGCTCCGCCCAGTTGAAATGACAGATCAGCGTCCCCAGATTAGCTGGGGACGCTGAAATGTCATTAAACAATGATAACTTGGCGTAGCTGGCTGTGACGTCACGGCCGACTCCGCCCAGTTTTTATTAATTGGCCGAGACATGCTAGAAGACTCTAGCAGGTGCCGGCCAATAGGAAACACTTGGGTGGAGCTAGCTGTAATTGCTAGCTCCGCCCAGTTGTTATTGTTTAATGAAAGATCAGCGTCCCCAGGTCATTTGGGGACGCTGATCCGTCATTACAACTGGGTGAAGCCAGCCATGAGATCACGGCTGGCTACGGCCAGCTGTCATTTGCAGAGCAAATGGCCAGCATTCGGCAGACCGTTCTCCCCACTTCGGCTGTCACTTGGGCTCGGCTGCCTTCGGCTGCTGTACCGGCTATTGTGAGGAGCCCATACAGCAGCCCTGCGCTTTGACTGAACCGAAGGGCTCCGGCGGCTGAAGAGAGCTGAAGGATCAGGCTGTAACGGTCCTCCCGTATGGGTAAGTATCTGGATCTCAACTGTGGAGGTTCCCCTTCTATTGGAGGAGAGGAGTCAGTTAAGCAGCTTGCCCCTCAGTACCCTGTATTTGTATAAGGTGGAGAGGGAGCTGCATTACATCATACCCCTGGTGGTTAGAAATGGTATACCCCTGTGCTGACTGAATGGTTGCAAGCACAGGATAAATCACAGTTGCGTTCACAAGGGGTTAATGGCTATTAGTTCCAACTTCTGGTAGAGTGGCAGAATGATATATACAATAAGGTTCATGTAATACTTAGCAGGTATGCTATGCAGGTTATTGCAAGATTGGCAGAGTGATTTGCTCAATAAGGTTCATGCAATACTTAGCAGGTATGCTATGCAGGTTATTGGAAGATTAGCAGAGTGATATGCTCAATAAGGTTCATGCAATACTAAGCAGGTATGATATGCAGGATATAGGTGCTTATAACATCTATAGTACCACCGGGGAGGTCATAGTACAACAGGTGGACAGAACTCCATCAATAGCAAACAAACAGCAAGTCAAGATCTTCTACAGCAACCTGGCAATTCAGACTTATAGGTATAGGTTGGGTCTCAGCCCAAGTACTTGCGGTTCAACTCTCCCCTGAGAGAGTCTGCACAGCGGCTCCTGTTGCTAAGTCCTGGCTCTTTAGGAAGGTCTTGGTAGTATGGCAGGGTTGGACACTGGTTGATCAGCGTCCTACTACAACAACAGTAGGATCCCGATCAATTAGCGAGCAGCGGCTTTAAAGGAGAACTATGACATGAGTGATTTACACTCACCTCATAGTTCGAAGCCGACCTGTGACAATGAGACTGTCACAGGTCGGCTCAGTAGATCGGGAGGTGAGGGAACACATACCGGGTTCCCTCACCTCTCGATCCTGTCACGGCTCTCTGCCGTCACAGGGGGGGGGGCTGGATTCCCCTCTCGCCGCTCCGATCTGCCAGCGCTGACTGGCGAAACGGACGGGGGAGGGGGCGGGTCACTCACGCAGCTGGGTGGATCCCGTCATCTAAGTCGGGATCCGCTCCAGGTGCGGCGTCTCAGTATACCGCAATACCGGTATACTGAGCTTAGGGTAACGGGAGGATGCTAGTTGGTGTCCTCCCGTTACCCCAAGGAGAACTATGGGGAAAAACACTGACCCCAAAGTTCTCCTTTAAGCCGACTGCTCGAGTGAGAAGGGGCAGAGTCCCGCGGTGCGCCTGTGCAGACCGGGGAATCAGCCGACAGGTGAGACAGCAGAGAGAGCCGCGGTGCGCCTGAGCAATGCGACGCCCGCGGTCTCACTCTAGAAACTCTATTGCTACAGTGCGCCTGCGCAGGACGGCGTCGGAGACGGTCGGCGGGGCGTAAACTGGTACGTCTATTACACAGGCGAAGCATTATTTGCAACAAGCAAACAGTCTCACAGACACATATAAACCTCAGCACAATAATTTTTATAAATATAATATCTTACATTACATATCGTTTTTTGCAGACATAATATAGTGTAGCATAGCACAAACGGTGCTAACACTTTAACTAAGCGTAGCTTTGAAGAATTTCACTAAAATAGTGACTACCTGGCAACCTGCAATTGTTAAAACAATGAACACTTTTGGTCAATAGTATGTCACGTACAATAAAGCACAGAGGTCAGGGTTATGTAATTTAAAATATATTTTAGAGGAGTATATACTGTAATGGGGTTGGGGTGTGTATTGTACAGCCTGAAGGGCTCAAGAACTTATACTGTACAAGAGTATATAGTGCAGGGGTCAGGATTATGTAACATGCAGAGTACAGGGGTTTAGGAGTATGTGACAAGTGCTGGGGTCAGGAGTATGTAACGCACAGATTGCAGGAGTTGGAAGTGTGTAACACACAGTGTGCAAGGGTAAGGACCATGTAACATACAGATCAATGTACATTGTAAATCTCAAAAAGGACACAACAACATCCATCTGGAGATGGAACCACCCATGTATATCAACTTGTAAAAGTATAAACTCACTTTATTATAGTGTTGTACCTCTGTAGCACATTTTATTTATTCCTCATTTACTAGGTATAATAAATGACCTTTCCTCTCTTTTTCATGACATATATCAGATGTTTTTGATCTTGCCAACCATCAGCTCTAGAAGGACATAGGTACAGGTTTGAAAGCCTATTTAATTGCATTTCTTCTCCTCTGGTATTAAGTGAAACTAACAGCATCTGCCTTCTCTATCATCTGCACTTACAAAATGAATCTAACTAGTTTATGGTGTGATCTGCAGAAGTAAGATTTGTTACCCTATAGGGTAGTTGGATCCTTGCATGTCTGCCTACCCTCTAATATTTATAGGCAGCTATAGTGTTGCAAGGGGCCTGCACATGACTGTATACATATCCTAATATGCCTGGAAACATTGCAATTTTACATTTCATCTTTGTGGCTGTGCTCAGTTTATGGTACTGGGGCTTTTATACTACTTAACATCTGGTCATTAACACTCAGGGCTATTGCTGGGTCCTAATCTCCATAATTTCCTGGACTGTCTCCTTAAAGTAGATGTAAACCCAAAGAGAATGTGATTCAGTTTGCTAAAGCACTATGGGGTCTATTCACTAAGCTGCCATAGGCACTCGAGTGAATGACCGACCTAAAGCGAAGTGAGCCAAGCGCTGTACGGCTATTCACTTCAGGCTGGTACGGCTGATTTCAGCCGTATATTGGCTGAAATCAGCTGTACATCGGGTGGCTTCAGGTCGGCCGAACATGCTCAGCAGGCTACTCGCTGAGCAGGCTACTCGCTGCTGTTCGGTCTATTCTTATAGATGCCGAACAGCAGTGAGTGAATAGCCGAATGCCGCAAGTACCCGACCTCTGCTGCTGTCAATCAATAGTGGTGGACCTGATGGAGAACTGCAGCAGAGGGCGGGTGCAGTGCTAGTTTGCTATTGGCTATTGCAAATTGAAATAGCCAATAGGAATCTAGCAATGCATTCCTATGGCCGAAGTCAGCCGTAAGATCATGGCTGGCTCTGCCCAGCTGTCAGAAGCAGGCTGTCGGCCGGCCAATGGCCAGCCGCTCGGCCAGCTTCGGCTTTCAGCACCGCTCAGCCGAGCCGAGGCATATGCCTTCGGCTCGGTTGAGCCCCTCGGCCAAGTTCGGGAGCTGTACGGGCTATAGTGAATAGCCCGTACAGCAGGCCTTCGGTTCTACTGGGTCCTGGGGCTGAAGCTAGCCGAAGGATCGGCCGTAGCTACAGCTAGATCCTTCGGCTGCTTCGTGAATAAACCCCTATGTATCATAAAAATGCGTTTTTTATTAAATAAAATACTTGTGTTGCCCTTTTTTTAGCCTTTGTGCATCTCAGTGCTTCTGATTGCTTCAACTTCTTAGCAGCCACTTCCTGTCTACATGCACTACAGCGATGGCTGGATGACACTTCTGATGGTGGCAACAGTGGCCCATGCCTGCATGTGTGTGTTGAAACAGCAACTTAGGCCTGGTTCACACCTAGGCGTATTGCATATGCGCGCCTGTCGCGCATTTTTTTAACCGCGATTCACGGTAAAAAAATCACGCGACACACGTGCGTTTCCGAGGGCTACTTGGCTGTATCCCAATGGAAACGCGCTACAAAACGGCCCAAAGTAGTACATGTACCTTTTCAGGCGTGGGCCGTTTTGTAGCGCGTTAGGGACGGGCGGAAATACGCCAAGGTGGGAACGAGACCATTGACTACAAAATGTTCAGGTGTGAACGAGGCCTTATTGTCTCCATCTGAAGCCTGCGAGACAGAGTGACAGCACAGGAGCACAATTAGAAGACAGGAACAGAACATTGTCACCCCATAACAGGAAGTGCCCGGACAAGGCCCTTTATGGCAGTATCTCCAGATATTATTTTAATGAAAGCTGAAGATTTTAATATATTAAAAATAACTTTTAAAATTACTTTAACATGTAAAACTAATATGACATTTTAGTGATTGGGCAAAAACATAGAACTTAACAAGTAGTTGCTCAACATCTGGCATTTATATCACATTGTTGTTACAGTTTACACGCTTGTTGCATGTGCTTTTAATAAAACATATTTGAAATACTTATGTATAAATTGCATTCGGGTTTCACTGGAGGATGCCATGTTCCTCTCACCAGAGCACCTATAATAGCCCTCACAGAGAGACAAAACCGATTTGTTTTCAGCACTGGGGGTCCCTGGTGCAAATCCTGGCCATGACACTATCTGCAAGTGGTTTGCATGTTCTCCCTGTGCTTGTGTGGGTTTCTTCGGGTACACCAGTTTCCTCCCAAACTCCAAAGACATGCTGGAAGGTTAATTAAGCTCCTTCAGGGCAGGGACTGATGTGAATGTGCAGTATGTAAAGCGCTGTGTAAATTGCATAAAAACCTGTAATAAATAAATAATAATAATGATATAATTACTTTATAACTGTATTATGTACAATAAATCTAAGTTACAGTATATATATGTATTTTTATTGTTATCATTATCATCATTATTTTATGATTGTATTATATACAATAAATCTAAGTGATATATGTATTATTATTGTTATTATTATATCATTACTTTATCATTGTATTTTATACAATAAATCTAAGTGATATATGTATTATTATTGTTATTATTATCACCATTACTTTATTATTGTATTATATGCAATAAATCTAAGAGATATATGTATTATTATTGTTATTATTATCACCATTACTTTATGATTGTATTATATGCAATAAATCTAAGTGATATATGTATTATTATTGTTATTATTATCACCATTACTTTATGATTGTATTATATACAATACATCTAAGTGATATTTGGATAAGGTGGAATATTTGTTTGTCATCACAAAAGTTCATCCACAGGTCTACAGGATATCAGGGTTAGACAAGGCTGTATAGTTTGGAAGCATTACCATTGTTTGTAATTTTAAATCAAAATCACCATTCTCTATACATGGAGTAAATCTGTCACATGAAGAATTCCAGCACAATTGTGTAAGGAGCAGATATTAAACAAAGTAAAACTGGCTGTTCTCTGGACAATGGAACCTTGCTCAGACAGTTATGAAGGTATAAACTGATGTGCTATTCTTCTCTGCTGATGATGCAGAAAAAAATCTGACGTTGGACAAATATGTCATTTATTTCCTGAAAAGGGAAGGATACATTGCATAATTAAACATGCAGAAATAGTTAAACGTGAGGCACGGCTACGATCCCCAGATTCCCATAAACATTTTATCACTCGTCATTTAAACAGGGGCAGGAGGTGGATGGGAAATGTACATCTCAAACCTCCTCGATGAGGCCTGTTTACATATAGATCAGCTCATTACTCTGTCGTATTTTGACATTCCTGTGTAAACTCCTTCTGTCTGATAGACGGCTGCCTGCATTGTTTTTTGAGCATGTTTTTTCCACCCGTATATTTATATGGGTCTATTTTTGCATATTCCATGTGGGATTCTGTTGATTTACATTTTTAACAGCCAAGCCGCAAATAGAAAACAGTACCAGATTTATCCAACTTCACTTCCAATTTTTCAACAATGTGTTCTATACATTAGTCACACAGATGTCTGGAATATATGTGCATTGTGAGGAGACCAGACAGAATCCAGTGAATAGAGAAAGGTTATATCTGCATACAGAGTTACACAGCAAACTGCTTGTCAGGAGACATTCAGCAAGTCAGGGTTTTCTTTAAGGCATATTTACAATAGGTATTATGATCCTAATCCCCTAGACCAACAATGGAAGTCAATTAGCCTACTGCAGTGAATGTCCTGCCACCTGCCACTCTGTCCCCATACACTGTGAGAGATGTTGGCACTCGGAGATCTCTGCTCTACCCCTTGCTGTGTGTATGCCCAAGGCTGGAGTGCAGAGAGTAGCTCAGGCTTGTGTTTGACAGCGTTAAGTGACATGCGGCCACAGCGGAGTCATTAAAAGCTTGAGAGAGATGAAAGTGCTGAGGGAGAGAAGGAGAACAGAGCACTTATTGTGAAATGTTTATTGCAGGTGTTCCTGTGATGTAAAATAACCCACTCGCTGCCAAGGGGGACCCCTTTGGCTGGAAAGAGGATGCAGTGAATGTATGAAATCTGTTAGTACATGCCAATCAAATATGAAAGTTTTGCATTTAAACAGGCACATGGGACATGGCCTACCTACCAGGTCACTCTAGTTTTTATCCTGGCATTCGTTTTATAGATTGGGTTGTCCTGCTAGCTAAATACCCCGGGTTACTGCTATCATTACCATGTTGGTCTTCAATCTGAGCTTTCAAAACATTTTGGTTCCAGCACCACCTTATCAATGAGTCATTGGCAGCTCCCCCCCACCACACACCAGAATATAAATAGACTATATAGCATAAAACAATAAAATACAATTTTTGTTTTATCTGTGCACATAACTTTTCTTCATGTCATGGGTCGTCTTGCATTAGTGGTGGACAGTCCTCAATGCTACAGAGAGCATCACCTAAATTGAGTGCTGCCCTAATCTGTGTACATACCTTCTCTTTATGTCTCTTTATAGGTTGGACTCGATGGACTTATGTCTTTATTCAACCTCAAATACTATGTAACTATGTCATGGGTCCTCTTCATCTTACATTAGTGGTGGGCTTGAATGCTGCAGAGAACATCACCTAAAATGAGCCCTTTGCAGTATCCACCTTTGAACTTGGGGCAGCTCCATCCTTTTTTCCCTCAGGGAGTATGTCAATGACTCCCTGGGCACACAGGAAGTGGGTCAAATGATGTTGTCATCATTCAACCTTTAGGCGAAGTAGCACTGGATCGCAGAGTAAACAGCCCCAGAGATAGGGTGAGCAGTGCAGCAAAGGCTTCCTATAAATTGTAACATGCACAAGGCATTTACTCACAGAAAAAAATTCCAGCCCCACACTGCAAGTTTCGCTGAAAAATGTATTATAGCACACAGGTACACGTTGTCGCGCCCTGGATTTTACCTCTATGCACAAGTCAATTTTTCATTTTTTTTAAGCTGGAGCTTTTAGTAGACTTTTTTAGTTAGCATTAGCGGTTCTCTTTTTGACTCAACTGTTGCTTGGGTTGACTTTGCGGCTCTTCCCAGGATTTCTGGATTTGGCATGGGATCCTGGAACTGGGAGATTTCTAAGAGATTTAAGAGGGATGAAATCTCCCAGTTCCAGTATCTTATGCCAAATCCAGAAATCCTGGGAAGAGCCGCAAAGTCATTTTTTTTTATATATATTGATACTGTATATATAATTTTTTAATGCAAGCAGTACCTGAATTTGATTTGGTATTAGCTTCTTGAATTAGAGGAGAGCTATGAGTGGATAGGGAAAACAGCACAAGGAACAAATCAGTTTTGCTGCTCTGGAATGAACATGCTGACAGGTGGAGGAAGCAGAGTGATGGAGCTCAAATTGCAGGATTGTAAATTGAAGTGCCACACTCCTTAAATAGTCCAGATACATCGTTATTCAATGTAAAGTTAAGGGGACAGTAAAGAAATAGTCAATGCATTTCAGGGGCTCATACGGATACCTCCTTTATCAGGCCTTACTTAAGCTGGCCATACACCTTACAATTATTGTTCCATTTCTTTTGTCCTGTCATCGAACCCCCGTTTGATTTCCGCTGGAATACCCCATGCACTGACCAATGTAGATTTCGATAATCGTTCGTTAGCAACACTAACTGGCCGAATTACGATCGACGGAACAGATATTCGTTTGCTCATGTGCAGTGTTCATGTTGCGATTTTTTCGGATGAAAACGCCACTAATCCATCGATTTTCGTACAATTCAGAAAAGTTTTCTAGCTTACCAGATAGACGAAATTCGGCCAGATGTTCAGTAGTTGTGATCGTTCATTTCCCTTCAACTGGTATCCAAGTTTAAACCATCATAATCCTGATACACTATACCAACTCTTTCACATAATTGGCTAGCCATACCAATAGGATAAACCTTGTGGGTCCTGTGATTCTTTTAAGCTAAGCTCATCAGTCTGCTATTTCTCCTCTAACTGTTTAGTCTCAGGCTGAGAGAGGAGACCTGTAAAGGCTAGTTCACACCACAAACAGTGCGTTCCGGCCAGATTTGGTGCCAGAACACACTGGATCGCATCCCAGCCGTCTCCCTGCGTTCAGGGGCGGGAGGGGGCGTGGTGATGCATTGAACTCAATGGCGCTACA
Organism: Nanorana parkeri; assembly: GCF_000935625.1. Classification (NCBI taxonomy): domain Eukaryota; kingdom Metazoa; phylum Chordata; class Amphibia; order Anura; family Dicroglossidae; genus Nanorana; species Nanorana parkeri. The sequence goes on along the minus strand of NW_017306286.1, from coordinate 2,057,065 downwards.
ACCATGCCCCCTGGGCCACAGTGCGATCGACTGCACCCGAAAGCATGGCACATCAATGCCTGCATTTCAGTCCAATGCACTCAGAAAAATTAGTGCATGCAGTATTTTTTTGGACCGCACCGGACCGGAACACAAGCATCGATTTGCCACGTGTTCTGGTGTGGGCGATCGCACTAGGGCCATGGGGCATGGCTGTGGTGCCATTGACTTCAATGCGCCACCACACCCCCTCCTGCCCCTGAAAGCTAGGAGCCAGCCGGGATGCGATCCAGTGCGTTCCAGCCCCAAATCGGACCGCAACGCACTGTTTGTGGTGTGAACAAGCCCTAAGTGTTAATGAAATGCAGAAGAGAAAAATGAGGTCTCGTACTGTCAGACGGGGTTGCATTGTGTGACAGAGCAGTGTACATTTCAGAACTGGATAGACAAAAATACCAATTTTTTTGTCAGGTAAAACAGTCCCCTATAAGGTATTTCAACTGTGTATTTAGCTGTTTTTCCTGGAGTTCAGCTTTAAAGGGTAAGAGCTGCTATGTAAACAGATCTGATTTTTTTCCCCCAAGCGGTTCATATTGTCTTCCTGCAGGACTAGAGTCTGGAGTTTAATTCCCAACAGAGCACTAAATGTTTTCGTGTGTTTAGGTCAGTTTCCTCCTGATACATCAGGCTGCATTCACCATCCAAAGCATGTAGGTGGATAAATTGCTTTCTGTTTAATTGGCTATGGATTATGTATGTGTGTCTATCGTAGGGACATTCCACTGTTAATGATCCTGCGAGGAGATATTTCATGATTCTGTATTCCCTGCAAATGTTTGAAAAGAATAATAATATAATAAATTGGGGTAATTAGAACCACTAGACTGACCTGGACCCTAAATGAGGACATCTTTTTGTGTGATAAGCTAATGCACGATGGGTTATGTCCATCTGGATGGCAATCCAGTGTCCACATCTGTACCTGAACCTTTATCCCATGGATCTTTTACCTTCTGACTTAATGTGGAAATGCTTATATTTCTTGTAATAGCCAGGTTCATAGCCTCACCTCTGGTTTTGTTACTCCCTTTCTTTGAAATCTACATCTCTATTCATACGTTGTTACAGCCTTTGATATATAAAAGGTCTCTACCTTTTCTCTGTTCTTCTCTGGGTTTATATTAATGCCATTTATTCTTCCTAGGCAAAATGTTTGATGT
>NW_017306286.1:2050066-2055839 GCF_000935625.1 Nanorana parkeri | reverse complement strand
CCAAAGTTCAAGCTGTTTATTTGTAAGCTAAGTAGTAAGATGGGCTAATCATTTTACAAAAGACCATTTGAAAAATAGGTAGAGACACTTAATACTAAAAAAAAAATTAAAATCCAAATAAATGCATTTTGAAAAATTATTTTTATGTAAAAAAAATGCACAATAGATCCACTAATCTTGAAAATGCTATTGTATTGTATTTCTGCAGTTAAGTATATCAAAGCAGACCTTGCACTAAGAATGCAAAATCTGCATAGTTACTGAGAGCATCCAGCTTAATGCTAAAAACTCTACACAGCAATAAAAAAACACAGCCTTTGAGTAAACAAGTTAATATACTTACCTTAAAGTGATATTAAAGTCAAAAGGATTTTAAGCTATTTCAAATGTTGATAAAATCACTTACAATTAATGCTGCTCCTTGATGTTTAAAAGTCTTAGAGGGTTATTCACAAAGCTAGATGAAGGATCAGCCATAGCTCCGAAACGAAGGGCTGCGGTACGTGCTATTCACTATAGCCCGTACAGCTCCGGAAGTTGGCCAAACGGCTCAGTCGAGCCAAAGGCATATGCGTCAGCTCGACTGAGCTGAGGTGAAACCCGAAGCAGGCTGAACAGCCTGCCATTGGCCGGCCAACAGCCTCGCAACTGACAGCTGGGTGGAGCCAGTTGTGATCTCAATGACAGTGATATCACATGTGCGATGACAGTGATATCACGGCTGGCTCCCCGAGCTGTCATTGTAATGACAGTTCAGCGTCCCCTGGTTACCTGGTAACCAGGGGACGCTGAACTAATGACAGCTCGGCTCCACCCAGTTGTTATTCATTGGCCGGGACCTGCTAGAAGACTCTAGCAGGTCCCGGCCAATCGGAGACAGTTGGGCGGAGCTAGCTGTCACTGCTAGCTCCGTCCAATTGTTTCTTTCTTTTGCTGGCGTTTTTAAAAAAAATTATTTTAATTTTCCTAAATGTAAAAACAATTTTTTTAACTTTTGTTTTTTTTAATTTATTACTTATTTCACTGATTATCTATTCTGCTTGTTACCATGGAAGTACCGAGCAGAATAGCCGAGCCCAATGCCGCTCGGCGGCATTCGGCTATTCACTCACTGCCGTTCAGCCCCTTTAGACCGAACGGCAGCGAGTAAGCTGCCGGAGCTTCGGCTCAGCTGATCCAGATGTTGGATCAGCTGAGTCAAACTCCTTCTGCACTTCGCCTCAGACGAACATGCTGAGCATGTTCGGCCGACCTAAAGCCAGCTAAAGCAAGCCGATGTACAGCTGATTTCAGCTGTTGTACGGCTGAAGTCAGCTGTACAAACCTGAAGTGAATAGCCAAACAGCGTTCGGCTCACTTCACTTCGGGTTGGCTATTCACTCGGCTGCCTTCGGCAGCTTTGTGAATAACCCTCAAAGTTTCCTGTAGAATCTGCTGGTCCCCTGAGCAATGGTCCTGATATCCTATTTTAGACTCCTTTAACTCCTTTGTTAACTCCTTTGTCAAGCAGAGTGTTTTGGAGTCACTCTTGTGTGTGCTAGTAAGCTGTGTGTGTCTCCACAACACACAGGCACAGCAAATCAACATACTCCTCTTGGCCCCCTCTCATCCCTCTCCCTTCTCCAAGCTAGTAGATGAACAGTTGCTGGAGTCTGCACTGTCCTTTGTGATTTTGTACTGGAAAGGAAGGTAGGGGAAGCTGAGCTGAGAGACTTGGGAGCAGCTGTTCAGAAACATGATGATTGCAAGTCTTTGGGCAAGAATGTAGAGCAATGCTTGGCTGGGCATGGTCCCTGGCAATAGTGTGCGAAGCTGAATGAATGGCTTAAAGGTTCTTTATCTGTGAAGACTGTAAGTACATTGCCCCTTTTGGAGTCTGCAAGATCATTGGTGTCCTGTGCCCTAACCCTCTCTCCCAAAGCTGTGAAATACATTTTCTACAAGCAAAAGGTCATGAGCATGGAAGTCAATTAATCGGTCATCTCTGGTGGGCTGGTATACACTTTGGGGCAGCAATGGAACAATGTACCCTAAAAAGGCTAGGAAGGACCATCTATCCAGTGACTCCTTCAGGGGTGTGCACTATACAAACTATACATAGAAGTAACAAGAAAAAAGACATACAATAATAACATTATTTACAATTAAAAAGACTATATATTCTCTTAAGAAATGACAGCGTCACTTGACTGTGAAAAATGGCTTCTTCATGACTACATGGGATTCCAATGTGTTCATTTACTAAATATGACAACTCGATTTCCATGGGAATGACCAAAAAATTAAGCAAATACCTAGAGATCTGTATACCGTATGCTTTCAATTTTTACTATCTACAATAACAGCTTAGTAGCCACAGGAAAATGCTAATATAGCATGTTGAGCAGTGTGGAGAGCATTATGGGTAATGCTAAATGTCATTCGTATTATACGTAATTTATTACAAACAAAGCTTATGTATTGCTTCTCGCAAGAGTTTCGGGAGGGGGGCCAAGTCGCTGCACCATGGGCCTCTGGGTTGTACTTGCCCCCTGGGCTAAAAGTTGCCAGTCAGCCCCTGGTTTATCCGTATTATTATATTTATCGTCTTTACACAATATTCCTGCCATTTAATTCTTCCTTTAAAAAAAAGAAATGTTTTAAAGGAACCGTTTAACTGTTTACAATCCATTTTAGTGTGAGCTACATTATCCTGGGATGACATGCGGTTAAAAACCTCTGAACTGTCCAAGCTACAGTTGATTTATTAAGATTTTGCAACTCTGGAACCCACCCAAAGAGCAAGTTTTTGGCCAAAAAAATGTATTGACAAACTGGCAGCAATTCATCAGCAGAGAGTGTCTTGTAATGAGGGTATTAATGTGTAAAGATAGCCGCTAACAAGGTGTTAGACCTCAGTGGACAGCAACCAAGTAGGAATGGAAAAAAGGATTAGGAAATGTATAGTCGATGTAAAAAGCAATTCATTTTACCAGTGACAAGGATGCATTTTCTTTTATCTTAATCCTATCATTGACAAAGAGTCTGGGACCGTGGATATTAGGATAAGCCTTAGAAATGACAAAATAAATTAAAGCAAAGTAGCAGATACTATAAATTAATACCATACAGGATCTGTAATGTGTTAAAGTAAAATTCCTGATTTGCTTTACCCCTCCTCCCCTCCTGACCTGTACGGAAAGTATTTTTGAAAACTTTTTTGCAAAATCTGTTTCTTCTTGAAGTATAAAAAGCATGCTCCTGAAATGTCTCAGGAATGAAAAGACAAATAGGGTAATAAAACCTGCATGCAGCATGTGACTAGTCCAATGGTGCTAATGTTGAATTGGAACAAATGCCTGTTTATTGGTAAATTGATAAAAAATGGTTTCTATGATTCTTCTGTCCATCGCTTTAATGCTGGCTATACATTGTACAATCTCTGCTCAATCTCCATAGATAAAATATAGAATATATAGTGGTTTTGTACATATTTTTGTATTTGTATGGTCAGGGGAAAAAAAATTCCTTTTCTTTTAGTCAGTGTTTTAATATGAGAATTAAGTGTACAGTGGTACCTTGGTTCACGAACTTAATTCGTTCCACGATTCTGGTTGCGAAAAGAACCAAATACTGTATGTGCTAAAAAGCACACAAAAAAGCTTCACAGCAAGTGTGCACAGGTCTGTCTGCGGGAAAGATGGCCATTGTCGTGTTTGTCACCCGATTTGGAGTTTGTGAACGGAAGCAACATTTTTTAATTTTACTGGTGTGTTATACAGCTTAGGTGGGGACTATACAAGGGGCTGCTAATGTGTGGGGTATAAGAGAGGGTGACTCAAAGATGTGGTATAGGAAAAAGAAATGGGGTGTATAGGGGAGGAGTAACAAAAAAGGTAAAAAGACTGCAATGTATAGTGCGGTATAGGGAGCACATAGAGGCAGTGTAAGGAACTTATGATCTATGAAATATGCTGGGTAAAGCAGAGGAGGATGCTGGTTGTCCTGGGGATGTGTGAGGTGGAAGAAACTTGATGAAGATATTTAAAGTATATTTCCACTTTCACAGTCAAATAAAAAAAAAACCCCTCTATATACTGTATGTTCATGATGTGTTCCTGTTCACACAGCATGCTGAAAAATAACTTTATAATAACTTAATTAAAAAAATTCTTACATTTTTGATGTTTTGTTAAAGCAGGCAAGATGGCTGATTCCAGGTTTTTCTTAGCCCTTTCACAGTGGTCTGTCCCAAAGGAAAGAATTGGGACTAAAATGAGGATTGTGTTTAACTGATAAGCTTCATTAACATTCAATGGACAAGCCTCCACAGACCCCTCACACCTCACAGCCCCTCCTAACATTTCAAAGAAATAGAAGCAAGAAGAAATTGTAAACCTTAACCTCTTGCCGTCCGCCCGTAGTAAAAAAACGGACGGACAGCACTGCTGCATCTGCGGGTTGCCGTCTCCAGACGGCAATTTTTTTCTGCTCGCGCGCGCCCCCTAGCGGGCACGCACGGGCAGAAAAGACCCGACGATTAAACACACCCGTTACCGGGTGTTTCACATATAGGCGATCAGCGGGTCCATAGCCCGCCGATCGTTTTCTGTGTCCCATTCAGCTTTAAAATGTATGTGAACTGAAACAATTGACTTCCCTTATTTGCTCCCTTTTGGATTTGTAAAATATTCCACTGAAAGGGGATGAAATGTTCTGCCCAGAGTACAGCTGATCGGATGTCATTCGCACTGTACTAGCGCCACTATTTTTTTAAAAGCTTATGCCATGTGAATGGGAACATGTAACAAATATAAAAAAGGTGTTATCCCCGTTTGGAGTGGAAATACACTTTAAAGAACTTGTTTTATGTATAGTATTTATTTATATACTTATTTTGGAGGGGTGGGGGGCACATTCACTGACATCTTGCTTATCTTCTTATCTTACTCCTAGGAATCCTAAGGTTTGTCTGGTTGGACGCAATAGGCCCTATGCAGTCTCTCTCTATATATAAACACGTAATACAGCTGTTAGCCAGAGACCAAAACATATTTTCTTAGGCTTTAAACACTTGAGGACCAGGTGTTTAGACCCCTTTCCTGGCCAGGCCATTTTTCAGTATTCAGCGCTGCGGTTCTTTGACTGACATTTATTCCGTTATGCAACGCTGTGCTGAAATGAATTTTATACCATTTTTTGGGGACAGATAGAGCTTTCTTTTGGTGGTATTTAATCACCACTGGGGGGTTTTATTTTTTACTATATTCAGAAGAAAATAACTGAAATTTTTTTTTACATTATGTTATAAAACAACTAATATTACCCACTTTTTTGGTAAAATATAAAAGACGGGGTCACGTCGGGTAAATAGACACCAAACATGTTAAGCTTAAAAATTGCGCGCACTCTTGAAATCGCAAAAAAGTAGCATACCCAAAATTGGCCATATGCGACGCTTTAAAAGCTTTTACAGCTCATCAGTTTAGTGTTATCAGTGATTGATAGCCCTAGAATTATTGCTCTCACTGCGACGTTCGCGGCGATATGTAACATGTGCAGCGTAATGGGCGCAATCGTCGTGTTCGCAGATATGTGCACCTGACGCATGTTTACATGTGTGTATATAGGGGTGGGGACTTTTAAAAAAAAAATTTTTTTACATTCTTTTTTATGTGTAACTTAAAACTGTTTTTGGGGTAAACTTAATTTTTTTTTCCTATTTTTTTTTCCCACTTAACTTTATTGCTATAACAGAGGGGGCTAAGAAGCAGGGGCGTACCCGGAGTTATGG
>NW_017306286.1:2039744-2049648 GCF_000935625.1 Nanorana parkeri | reverse complement strand
GGGAAATATTAGGGGTCCAAACAGACCCCTGACATTTCCCTTTTAAAATAGAAAAGAAATTGAGGACACCAAATCCTCAATTTCTTTTTTAGCAGCCTCAGCACTCAATGAATGGGAAGCACTCAGTACAGAGGCTCCTCCCATTCATACTTACTATCAATAGTTTCTGAATGGGGATGAGCCTCTGTACTGAGTGCTTCTCCCCATTGGTGAAATCTTGAATGATTTCATAACTGGGGACACATAGCACTATGTGTCCCCAGTTATTTACAAACACTGGAGTGATCAGACGATTGCTCCAGTGTTTGTACTTTTCACACGGAGGACCGGTAAATATCATTGATATTTACCGATCTCCCATTCTGCCACGCACAGAGCCGCTGTCATCCTGAAACTGACAGGATGACAGCGGCTCCGATCTCCTCCCTGCTCGGCCATCCTGACAGCTGCGGGCGCGCCTTCTCTGCCACTCACAGCTCCGCAAGCCTGACAGCAGGCAGGGCTCCCTCCTGCGCCCCCCCTTAAGGGGGGGCGGACGAGGGAGCGATGTCATATCAGATGGCAAGCGCCCAGCGGTGAGGGGGAGAGAAGCCGCCCCCAGGACGAGCTGTGTCGGCCGCACGGCGCCCTTGTTGCTCGCACACCCCTAAGGCCGGCCCTGCCTGTACACCCCCCCACATGAGGAGCGAGCGGCCGCCCAATGACAGCCGGGTGAATGTGGCCGAGAGAGGGAGCCAGGGCCTTCGTTTAGCGGGGGTCGTGACGGCGTCCCCCCTCAGTCCTGCGCCCAGGGCAAGTGCCCCCCGGTTGTTACGCCACTGCTAAGAAGTCCCTATTTTTTATAGCAAAAGAAGTGACAGGTCCTCTTTATGGAGACATCAGGGGTCTTCAAGACCCCCCTGAAGAAGCTGATGAAGCAGAGATCTGCTGCGGAGCCGTGGAGGGGGGCGCACATACCGGCACCCCATACAAACGATCCGCCGGCTCTACAGCCGGCTGATCGCTTGTATGTTAACTGGCATCGCTGCCGGTATTTAAATTATGTGTCTTTCCCGCTCGAGTGCGCGGGACTAACAGGACGTGTATACATGCCCAGTTACATCCAAGAAGCTCCCGGCCGGCCGTGTATACACAATGGCCGGCCGGGAGGTAGTTAAAAGACATGATGGAGTTTAGAGTGGTCATTTTTTTCTTGACAAGGAAGAGGTAATTTTTTTGCTCAACATCATAAAGTTATTTGGCATTGCTTAAATATGTCCTTAGTAATTAAAAAATTATTTTTATAAATTATAGGTCCGATGGGCGGTCTGATAAAACGGGGATTAGTCAGGTGAGTGGAGTCTAACTCTAGTCAAGTGAAACCAAATAAAGAGGGCACTTTGGGGAGTGTTTACTGCCTGATAATGATAATATTGCACAACATGTGGGGTAGACTCTTAGGCAGGAATAATCAAATCAACTCCCCTGTTCTCCCTTCTCTAACCACCTTCTACACTTTACCCTATACATGCCTTTTCTTGCAGTAGTTTTCTTGCCAGACTCCTCCGTTCTTCTGGCATTGTCGGTGGGTAGTCTCCAATATTGCAGAGAGCAGCACCATGTTATGACATCAGTAGTATTGTACAGTGAGCCCAGACCGGTGTGGTAATGCACCCCTAGGGGGTTTGTCCATGACTGCCTGCTCTCACGGCATGTTTATTGATTGACACTGGTCGTCATGCAGCCTAGAAGAGGACCGGAGTATGCAAAGAAGAGCGAGAGTTGTATTTTTTTTTTAAGTCTGGGACAAAAAAACTAAAAGAATGGACTTATCTTTCTATAAATTCATGATTATCGCATGAAGTCAGTCATGAATCAAAGATGTCACATATTGGTGTGATTCTAACTGGCAATCCATTTCTCAGTTCCAGGCAATGTTTTTACTGCAACCTATTAATAACAATAATGTTAGAATCTACAAATATTTTAGCTCACTAAAAGCTGTATATCTGCTCTCTCCGGCAAAGTTTGTTTAAGACAAAACAAGATTGATTGGGTCTGTCTATATTTTTGGATAACTATTTCTTAGCATACTAATTTGCTGATTGAACTTAACAGTGTGAACTAAAGAGTAAATATTTAGCATGCTGACATACTTAGGACAGGAGTTTATTATAAACACTGACATACTGAGTAATATCAAGCCTTTACTCCTATTATGGATACAAATCATATATCTGTGTTGAGTTGCTGAGGATAAAAGTTGTGCTCGTGTCTGTTTTGGTCCTGCTTGTAAGCTTCACCTTAACTGAACTAAAGCATAAAGTACATCTTTACTGATTCAGTATTTTGAATTAGGCTTTTGGGGCTTGAAGCTGTTTTGTATGTCAGATGCTAAATATCACATAAGCCCTTCCAAAACGTCATGGATTGTATACGACAAGCAAAAACACAATCAGTTTTGTTTAAAGAGCAGTGAAAATCTACAGCAACTACTAGCAATCAATCAGATCAAATGTTACTGCAATACAATCAAAGATTGTTTCTGATTGGCTGCTTTGGGTTGTTCTTAGTCTTATTAAATGCGTGATAATAATTCAGAGTTTACATAAACTAATGAGCCTGTAATATAACCTGAGATCTAAGATGATGTTTGTGGCAGCTCTTTCAAGAGTGAATTATGGCTTGTGGCTTTATGGAGTTTGAATCAGCTATGTTACTCCTATACCAATCCTTTATGATGGTTAAATATATTGCAGCTCATCAGTCCTTACTTATGGGGTGGCTGCATTCGTTTTCAGTGTCCATGCTAAGAACATTTTCATAAGTTTTCTTGCCATTTCCTTTGAGTTAAACTGGAAGTGAAAACAATGTTATCTTTCTTGTGTAAACTACCAATGCCATTACCTTCCATGTAACGGAGATGGATAGAGGAAGACATGCTTGAAGTTAAGCCTAGGTGTCAACCATGACTCCCTCAATAGGTACAGTGGAGGAGTGAGTGTAACCACCCAGGGACAGGGTGTGTTTTTTCAGTATTACCAGGGGAATGTACAAAGTCTGAAAGAATAAAACTAAAGCAGCTACTTCATCTAAGGTCTGGCAGGTGCAATATTCTCGATTTCTGTTTTTGGGTTTACATATGCTTTAAACAACACTGTGCAACCAGGAGTTCAAAGTGTTATCCAGTTGATAGTGGTAAACTAGCCTTATTCAATATGATCATGCAGAAGGTAATGATGATGGGCAAAACCAGTACCCATGGTAGCCAGGAATGATATATTAGCCAAGATAGTTTAAATAAAGTACCATGTGATTGGTTACCTGGGTCTCTGCAGTTTTGCCCAATATGACTGCTCTTTGTACTGTCCTGCTGAGTAAATCTACATTTCCTATTTTTAATGGAATTCAATACCAAATAATCATGTTTCTCTGCTCGCAATTTATTTTTATTTTTTAATCTTGAGAGCTCATTATATTTTTCTAGAATTGCTGGTATACCTCCCTATTGAACAGGACTGGGCAAATCTTGGCAACCATGTAGCCAATGTGCCCAAATAATTACTGGAGCCCATTTCATTCTCAGTTTCATTTGTATTCTTGGCTTCCTTGTGTTTGTCAATGGAAACAACTTTTGTGATGTTGTATTGGTAGATACAGTTTCAGCACCGTGGCTAGCTCCTTCAAAGTAAATGTAAGGTAGCAAGTAGGTTACAGCAATGGCTACGGTTTGTGGTTTGCCTTATCTAGGCATTATGTAAGAGAATCTCCTCGTTTCTTCCCCAAGGACATAGACGGCGCCGCGCATGCGCAGTCCGTGTTCGTAACTCTACGTCCCCGGCGCATGCGCAGAACCCTACTTAAGCCACGAGCAAACGAATCTTCGGCGTCCTACTGTTGTTTAAAGTGAACGCTGAAGATTCACACCCTGCAACAGCTGACTACCCCAAACGGACTACGGGCACCCTCTACACCTCCTCTTGGGACAACTTGTGCAAGGCACCTCCTCCTCTCCATTCAGATATCAACGAGGGACTTTGCTTCCTACCTGGCTCTGGGAGACTTCACCCTGTGAGCGCCAAAACCGCAAGTATCTCCAAAACTACTACCTGAATATATCAAACAGCAGGAAGTTCATTTACTACTTGTTTTATGAGAGACTATTCAAATACTGCATTGTAGTGATTCATGCAACATCAGTGAGAGGGGAGTCCTGCATGTTCTATGAGATTGTGTATCACCTGTGGTTATCTGCTCTGCACCTGTGACTATGCTTTACTGAACTTACACATATCAGAGACATCACCTTTACTTTCAGCCCCTCACAACACCTAGTGCTATCAGTATACACTGACATCTTATACCCCCATGCTGGGGTTAACTGCTTCCTTTCCCCCACCTCGGTTACATGATGTTAACGGTTTCACAACCATCTCTAAGTTTCTGAGAGAGGAGAACTGAACCGCATACTGAGTTAACCGAGACCTACGTTGCTCCACAGTTGCGATCCAAGTGTACCTGTGCAGGGAGCGTGACACATTATAGTATTTGTAAGTTCTGGATTGCCACTACAGTCACTACAATCAAATGCTGGAATCTGACTTACAAATTATTTAGAGTGCCCATATCTCCTTTCACACATCATTTCAGCATATTTGATCACTGAAATAAAATGACATAAGTGATCCAATGTAATAAATAACATGTTATCAAGTTCTTACTGTTCTGTTTCTTCTGTGTCTGACCAGGCTGTGTGAACAGGGGGCCCCCACCACACAGAATCCCATCTCTTAATTTGGCTTGAGCAATGCTATTGCCAAATTTCCCCTGAAATGAAGATTTATTCCTAAGCACCAGGATGAGGCTGCCTGTAGACTTTAGAGGGTGGTTCAATGAGCTGGCATTTTCTGACCACCCATTAGATGCTGCAGAGCATTTCATAAATTAGTTTACACATTCATCTAATGAAAAAGGAGGAAGCAGAGGAGCAGGGACAATACCGCTAGTAACAGCGTATTGGGGGGAAACGCAGCAATTGGGATGGGTTTTCTAATCTGTCTCATTGCTCACTCCCCCTGACAACACCAGAATAGTGTGTGGTGGCACCCACAGGCATGAGATTGTATTATTTTCTGATCTGACCATAAACTAATTGGATGAAGTCACCAGAATTATTGACCTTTTTCAATACAGGTATTTATTATTCTAAGTACCAATGAAAAAAATGCATCTACATACTTGAGTGGATTCTTATTGGTTCCTACTAGTTACTACACTTAAGAACGAATACATAAGTCTAGGAACACTTTTTTTTCTAACAAGGCTTTCATCTATTTATATTAAAAGGAACATTTTAGAAAAGTGTGTGTTGGAGGAGAGGGCATTTAAAAACATGGGTGGTTCACTTATTGTAAAAAGGAAACTATCTTTAATATGCTTGTTCATTTTTGTGCTGTAATCAATAAGCAAGAGTGACAGAATCTGGTGAAATGGCTGTACAAGGTGTTGGTAACTTTTAAACCCTTCATGACTGAGCTAGTTTTCAGTTTCTGTTCATAAATGACTGACACACCTTTTACATTTTTGCTGTGTGATTCTTCCACAGCAGTAATATACTTTCTTACTAAATGTACCCACACATATTATATATTGTTTTTTAGAGGACAGATAGGGCTATATAATTATATCAAACATGTGTACCTAACACCTCACTTAGTTTGAATAAAATAAAAAAATGAGGAAAAAAACTAGAAGAAAAAACTTTTTTCACAAGTTTTGATTATTATTATTTTTATTTAAAATGTTTTATATTAATTATAGTATAATAAATATATTTATATATAATTTTTATTGTCCTAATTTTGTTTTACACTTTTCTTTTTTGTTACACTTTGTAAAAAAATAAATAATTTTTTTGTCAGTTTATATCAAGCAGTCACGATGACTGCTTGATAAATTAACTTTTTTGTTCTTCTATTATTAGGCTGCTCCAAACTTAGGAACAGCTAATAATAACCTTAGAGACTGATCCTGACTTTAGTCAGATTCAGATCTCACTAAAAGCTCTTTGATCGTGCCTAGACGATCAGAACTGATACATTTCACTCAAAAGAGATACATTGTATCTTTTTAGTGAAATGTATCTAAACATCGGGCTCTCGAGCTGTCAAAACAAATAGCAGAGAGGTGAGTCACTGCTACCTCTCTGCTATTTTCAGCTGTCAAATACAGGATTGCTAATAGCGGTCCCGTATTTGCATGTAACGGCTTAATTATTTCATTAATGAAAGGAAGAAGCTTTTACTTAAAGCTTAATTATTTCATTAATTAATGCCTCAATACTTAGGCATTCATTAATGACTGGTAACCGCTGAGAATCAGCGGTTACCGGCATTACAAAGCCTGATATAACTCGTCACGTACAGTGTATGTGGCCAGTCATATAGGCACTTTGTGACGGGACGTACAGTGTACGTCTCCCGTCACGAAGGGGTTAAACATGGCTTCAGTCAGGCTAAAGGCATGGATCCCCTCAGCTACCTCAATCTTGCAGAGAGTTAATAAACATATGGAAAATATAGTTTGTGAAATAGGAGCAAGAAAGATAAACTCTGGGTTATCTTGCTGCAAGTTAGCTTGTATTTGGAAAGCAAGGAGACTGTCTTCTAGGAAAATCACAGGAATATGGGTGTCCAGAGGGTTACATAAGTGGGTTTGGCTGGTAATAATAGGGGGTATGTCATATGTTAATCAGCTTTTTTGCATAGATGGTCAACATGGTATAAATATATCTTTGGATTGTAAACAATCCAGCTTTTTATGCTGCATGCAAATACCCTTTATTTGATCCTGAACATGCCCATGTGCATGAACCATAAGGGTACTTATTTTTCAAAAAGTTACAGCTACAGTATTTTCAGCCAAGCCCAATGATATCTGAAAATTACAGTCACATGGCTGAAAAACAATGATCTGTACTCTTCTGTTAAAACCCCATTCTGGGCTGCTGTGAAATTTACCAATGCAGTGACCCCCCCAGGCCCCACCCCACTTCTGCAGTGAAGCAGCATTGGGGAGATGGTTGCACGGAGAGGAGGAAGCCTGCAGGCAGAGGAATAAGGTAAGTATATGTACTTATTCCTTCCCCCCCTAGCCAAGCAACCATTTAACCCATGCAGTGCATAGAAGGGGGCAGCTCGAAGTTGGGCTTTAAGAGCCTGTTCACATGAGTTTCAGGTCTTGATCAGGTCCGTATCAGGTGCGGATCTACAGGCGCGGTGCTATGTGTTTTTGCTGCGTTTTTGCCGCGTTTTTGATGCGTTCCAGTTTTAAATTTTTTATTTTTTTTGCTGGAGTGGGGCTGTCAGTATGTTAGCTGCAGTGCATTGTTGACGCGTTTTTGATGTGTTTTGCATTTCCTGATCGTACAAAATGTGACATGCAGTATTTTTTCTGTCGTAACCTGAACGGACTGCGCATGTGAGAACTGTATCCCATAAAACACACATTGGGAGGCATTTTTAGTGCAGGAGCGTACGGATCAGGTCAGCACAGACAATCGACGTCGTGTGAACAAGCCCTTAAGCTTAGTGAATTGAGGCTGTGCATATATATTTAGGCAAACTAAGTGCAGAGTGGAGTCACCCATAGTAACCAATTTACATGTCACTATCACTGACTCAAGAAAGTAAAATCATACCGTCCTAATATACGTTGCACTTCATTATTGCTCTTTTCACTACTTTATTAAGAAAGCCTGTATAGTTGCTTACTTGCAAGAGCATAATAAAAGAAGATTCTTTTAAAACAATCATTTTTCTCAAGTGTGTAATTTAATACTTAAGCAGAGCTAATTACTTCAATTTAGCACCTGCTATTTTCTAGAAAATCTTGCATGAAATATAGGGCAGCTAATATATCAAATTCTGCTAATCGATGGAAGAAAATCTAGATGAGTTAAACTGACACTGTAATATCACATTTCTTCAGCTAATGGATTTAGGAGGGATATGTGCTCTTCACATATTACTCTTCAGCTCTGCTGATTGACAAATTCTCCTGTCCACACCAACAGGAGATACATTTCCAGATGCTGAGTGAATCATTTTTACATAGGTTCTTCCTTGTTGTCCTTAATCCAGCCCAATACAGCAGTTTGTTGAAGCATCAATCATACAGCAATTTTCAATTTTTGTATACAGTTAAAAATACAGAAATTAAATGACAGTGTAATTAAGAATATCATTTGTTTTTATTTCAAGGATTGTGAAAACTGAAATTTAAAGGACATTCTGAGTGTGCTTTCCACCCTGGAACAATTCATTTGTTTAATACATTAGTAAAACTATAGGCAAAATCCAAAATTACATATATGATGGAGTCTGACAATAGCATTTATACAGTAGTTGATGTGTTTCTTATTCCTGAGGAACATAGTTGTTTTCTATTGGCTGATCTTGCCAGTAGATCAGTTTTTTTCAATTCCCTCTGTAAAAGCAGCAGCTGAGCTCAGTGTTGTGCGACAGAGAGAACGCACTGCTCATGTGTTTATTTAATGACTTGTAAAAATTAAAGTGAGATTGTACTATTGGAGGCAGCATGCTGTCTGCTTTATATTCACAGCTATGTTTTTATTGTACAAACCCCCTACACCCCCTTCTCCGTACAGATGGATTCAGGTAGTTTAAATAATCAAGAGTCTTCTGACTCCTCTCAAAGCCCCCATACTTTCTTTTCCTCACAGTTCCCTTGTTTAAAGGGTATCTATGGTCAAAAAGAAAAAAATAAATATGTGTTTCTATATTAAATTTCCATAAGTTCTATCCCACTCCTAATAGCAACATCAATCTAGAAGTTTGTAAATTTACTTATTGAAGATGCCCATAGGATGTACTTCTGACACAATTTCACTCAGCCCTGTGAATATACACTTCATTGTGTCACACCTGTTATGGAGCCTGCTTTATGAACTACAATTAATCACAATCACCTGAACAATGTAACATTATCATTGCTTGATACAATTATGTAGTCTTGAGAAATTGAGATTACATCACATCAAGCAGCAGGGAAAGAGATAGAAAGCACACTGGGAATCCAGGAAGTTGTTGAAAGTGATGGACACACAGAAGGCAGCACTCACTACATACAAGGGATATTTTTTTCAAGTAAGCATTGATTGCTTTATTAAAACTATAATATGTATTCCTATTGCAATGCCGATGTGGTAACAGTATAGTTATAACCAGGGGCTGACTTTTAGCCCAGGGGGCAAGTACAACCCAGAGCCCATGCTGCAGCAACTTGGCCCCCTCCCGCTCGGCATCTTCCACCGCCTTCTCCCCGCCCCTGTCTGCCACTTTTGCCATCCGTGTAACAGTAGTGTGAATGTATTTATCGGTTTAGGAAACGTAAAGCACACTGGTAGTGGAGGGATGCCTCGTCAGCTGGTGGTATTCTGCATTTTGCTGTATAGGGGACTACAAATCCCAGCAATAATACATTATACAGCACAATGCAGAATACCACCTGCTATAGTGGAGTACAACAAATCCCAGCAATAATACATTATACAGCTCAATGCGGAATTCCACCAGCTATAATGTACTATTGCTGGGACTTGTAGTCCTCTATAGCTGGTGGTATTCTGCATTTCGCTGTATAGGGGACTACAAATCCCAGCAATAATATATTATACAGCACAATGCAGAATACCACCAGCTATAGAGGCCTACAAGTCCCAGCAATAGTACATTATAGCTGGTGGAATTCCGCATTGCGCTGTATAATGTATTATTGCTGGGATTTGTAGTCCTCTATACAGCGCAATGCAGAATACCACCAGCTATAGAGGAGTACAACAAATCCCAGCAATACATTATACATGCAGTGTATAATGTATTGCTGGGATTTGTAGTCCTCTATA